>NW_026600621.1:162500-171134 GCF_029448725.1 Salvelinus fontinalis | reverse complement strand
AACTTAGAATGTATAAATAAAGTGTGTGAAGAATGTATAAATAAAGAGAGTGACTCCTCTCTTTTTTGTGTATCGGGGTTTATAGAGGAGGGACCAGTGTTGGAGAGGCTGAGAGGGCTGATTCATAGAGGTGCTAGGAGTCCAGACCTGGGTGTGGCCCACGCCTTTAGCCAATGGCAGTGCTGCGTGAGGGATGGCCTTGACCTGAACCAACTGCTGTGCTTCCCTCTACCTGAGCCTCAGTGTGCCTGGTAAGGTGTCACTTCCTAAAACAACCCTAACCTCTAACCTCTAACCTCTAGAGTAGACCAGTGGTATTCCATTACATTGTTTTCTATCCCAGCAGCAACACAGCTAATTCAACCCTCTGTTGTTCCCCTGTTGGAGTCTAGGCTGTACAAGGGAACTCTGGTGCACCAGCTTGTGGGCCAACTGAGAGGGGGGGTGACCCCGGATTCTCTCCTGATGGAAGACTCTTCCTCTGGGCAGCTGTACAGAGCCATGCTGGAAGCCATACTCAACTCCCAGGAAGCTGAGACCTCTGGACAACCTGACGGCCCCTCTGCAGATTCTGGTGCTGGACGATGAAGATTTTGATGATGATGATGATGATGATAGAGTAGGCTGTAATGAAGTCCCAATGTCCCGCCACAAGAGGAAGGAAAGATTAAATAAAGCTCTGTTGACCACTATATAGGGACCACTAAACAACTGTTGAGTTAAATACTGTTTTCTGTTACATTTTAGTGACAGTGCGTAGGTAGGAAGGCCCCCCTTGCATGCACCCACACACACACTTATGAAGAAGTTTCACTTTCACTCACACATGGAGCATAAAGAACATTGATAAGAGAATTGACATTGTTTAAAGAAAATAAGAAAAATGAGAATAAATTATTTGTGACTATGGTTTATTGAAATGAAAATTAAAGGTTGAATACAGTTGAAGTTGGAAGTTTACATACACCTTAGCCAAATACATTTAAACTCAGTTTTTCACAATTCCTGACATTTAATCCTAGTAAAAATGTCCTGTCTTTGGTCAGTTAGGATCACCACTTCATTTTAAGAATGTGAAATGTCAGAATAATAGTAGAGAGAATGATTTATTTCAGCTTTTATTTCATTCATCACATTCCCAGTGGGACAGAAGTTTACATACACTCAATTAGTATTTGGTAGTATTGCCTTTAAATTGTTAAAATTGGGTCAAACGTTTCGGGTAGCCTTCCACAAGTTTCCACAATACGTTGGGTGAATGTTGGCCCATTCCTCCTGACAGAGCTGGTGTAACTGAGTCAGGTTTGTAGGTCTTCTTGCTCGCACATGCGTTTTCAGTTCTGCCCACAAATTTTCTAAAGGATTGAGGTCAGGGCTTTGTGATGGCCACTCCAATACCTTGACTTTGTTGTCCTTAAGCCATTTTGACACAACTTTGGAAGTATGCTTGGGGTCATTGTGCAGTTGGAAGACCCATTTGCTGTCACGTTCTGACCTTAGTTCCTTTTTTATGTCTTTATTTTAGTTTGTTCAGGGAGTGAGTTGGAGGGGCATTCTATGTTGTTTTTCTATGTTTTGTTCTGTGGGTTATATTTCTAGGTGTTTGGCCTGGTGTGGTTCCCAATCAGAGGCAGCTGTTTATCGTTGTCTCTGATTGGGAGCCATATTTAGGTATCCTGTTTTTCATTGTGTGTTGTGGGTGATTGTTTCCTGTTTCCTGTGTTAGTGCCATACGGTACTGTTTCGGATTTCATTTATTCTCTTGTTATTTTGTATTTATTCTCGATTGAATTATATTATGGATACGTACCACGCTGCATTTTGGTCCTCCTCTCCTTCCACCAACGAAAGCCGTTACATTTGCGACCAAGCTTTAACTTCCTGACTGATGTCTTGAGATGTTGCTTCAATAAATCCACATAATTTTCTTTCCTTATGATGCCATTTATTTTGTGAAGTGCACCAGTCCCACCTGCAGCAAAGCACCCCTAGAAAATGATGCTGCCACCCCCGTGCTTCAAGGTTGGGATGGTGTTCTTCGGCTTGCAAGCCTACCCCTTTTTCCTCCAAACATAATGTTGGTCATTATGGCCAAACAGTTCTATTTTTGTTTCGTCAGACCAAAAAGTACAGTCTTTGTCCCCATGTGGAGTTACAAACCGTAGTCCGGCTTTTTTTATGGCAGTTTTGGAGCAGTGACTTCTTCCTTGCTGAGCGGCCTTTCAGGTTATGTCGATATAAGACTTGTTTTTCTGTGGATATAGATACTTTTGTACCTGTTTCCTCCAGCATCTTCACAAGGTCCTTCGCTGTTGTTCTGAGATTGATTTGCACTTTTCTCAAACCACAGTACAGTCATCTCTAGGAGACGGAACGCGTCTCCTTCCTGAGCAGTATGACGGCTGCGTGGAATTGATCCAGATCTCCGGATGGAACTGGAATTCGAGCTCGGATCTGATCCACGTGTCTCCTTAGTCTTTATCCACTTCCAATCATCACAGTATAAGATACTGGTCCTGAGCAATCCTCAATGGTAGCTGGAATCCATTTAGGACCAAACCCATAGTTTCTTGTATAGACATCATCTCCAGGTGAGAAACTTCGGAGTTTGGCTCGGGTGTCATGATTACATTTTTGATTCCATTGCTTTTGTTGTATTTTCATTTTCAGGTCTGGTCTGATGAGATCCAAGGTTGACCTTAACCTCCTTGACATCAACATTTCTGCAGGTGACAACCCAGTTGTAGCTTGAGGAGTAATCCTGTAGCTAAACAGGAATCGTGACACCTTTGTTTCAATGCTGGGCCCTTGCATCTTCCTCATCCCCTCCTTCAAGGTCTGAACTGCACGTTCTGCTAATCCGTTTGAAGATGGGTGAAAAGGAGCCGACGTTACATGCTGAATACCATTTTGTTTCATGAAACTTGTGAATTCAGTGCTTGTAAAACAAGTAACATTGTCACTAACCAACATTTGAGGCAATCCCATAACACTGAAGCTTTGTCTCAACTTCTCAATCGTAGCTTACGATGTTGACGTGTTCATGGGGTAAACATCCATCCACTTTGAATGAGAGTCAATCAGCACAAGGAACATTTTCCCTAGGAAAGTTCCAGCGTAGTCCACATGTAGTCGTGTCCATGGTTTTTCTGGCCATTCCCATGGATGTAATGGCGCGGTGGGGGGGTGACTTCCTGTTACTCTGACAATCTGCACACCGGCTAACCTCATTTTCCACATCGTGGTCCATCTTTGGCCACCAGACATATGTCGTGTCTTTGGCTATGCCAGATTAATTGCTATGACATGCTATTCTATAAAATAATTTCTCCGTAATTAATATCACCTGATTGAACTAATCATGTAAATGTAATTAACTAGAGAGGGACACCACAAAAGAATATTTATAGAGCTGTTATCTTCCGAATAAACTCTTAAAGATTTAGTAATATTTTTCGTCAATAGCAGTCAACGTCAATCGTCATCTTACTTCAGTATCATATTCTGAAAGTTGTAAATCCTTGGTTATCTGCAAGAATCCTGTCTAACAAGTTGAATCAGCAATACAAAATTGGGTTTAATTATTTATTTACTAAATACCTAACTAATCACACAGAATCACACATACACAATTAAATCATAACTTGATTACAAATAGCCGTCATAAAGGAAAACGTCCATAGCGGGCGGAATAGATTTGACAGCTGGTTACACAAAGGGAAGGGGCTGAGTTTTGGTGAATGAGCGGGAGACTGGAACAGAGGCGAAGCTGTGCTATCGTAAATACAGTATTTTATGCATTCTAAATTACCGTCCATTTGGAAAAGGAAAATGCAATAAATATTTACTCTGAGCTGCGCTTCAGTAGGTTGGTGGTAGATGGAAGACCGTATCGCCAACCCGAGTCCTCTGTCCTTTTAAGAATGTCTCTGGTGGTCACTGGATACGTTGGAGTAACGTCGTTGTGTAGTAGACGGGATACTCTGACTGTCCTTCCTAACCTGCGTTTGTAGCAGCTGTTGCTAACTCAACGGCTAGGAGGTATCACTTCTGTAGTGAATACGAGTTCAATGTTCATACCATTTACAACCAAAGTCCATGCTGATGTTGGCTTAGTTCTGTAGTTATTATCTGAACCATTCTGACATCGGATCGTCACCCTAATGTACCTGGAACAGAAGGTTATAATTTTGTCAATGGCTTTATATAGTGGAGGGAGAGGGGTGTGTCTGAAAAGTTTATAACCCATGTCTCTTCACAGGGGCGGGCCCCTGATTGAGCAGAAGCCCAAACTTATGAAAATCCAAATCTCTCATTTGGAAGCTAAAATTAAATTTCATCTCTTCACAAATAATTTCATATTCAAACATTTGAATTAAACAACAATTCCATGTGAATCCGATACCTCTGATGTTTAGACTTTCCACAGTAGAGTTTATGTCATTCTATCATTGATGAGAATGTGTCAGAGGGCAACCGAACTGACATAATATACCTTAAGTACCACCGCATATGTTCAGTTGGTCGGATTACCAGAATATAGTTCATTTCCCCCCAACTTCTGATGTTCCCAGAATCTCTATGTTAACCAAGGGGTTTTCTTATGTCACATCAGTAGGGAAGAGGAACGGGGGAGGGGGGAAAGAGGTATTTATGACTGTCATAAACCTACCCCCAGGCCAACGTCATGACACATATGACCTCGCTAGGCCTTTCATTCTCGACATACCTGGATGCGACTGATGCAACAACTTCAGTAGCAACCCCTGCCCTTGTGGTGGGATAACTACTCTTGAACCCCACAGAACACATCCATCTCGAACACTCAATGCCAAGCGGCGAGTGTAGTAAGGCATGATCTGAGGCTCGGTCACAGTAGGCCATCCTCTCAGGATAAATCCATACACTTGTGATAATGTCACATCCTATGAAGTCCATTGCCTGATTTGTGCCGTGTTCACTGGTGCATCATCCAACACATCGATCATCAAAACCTGGTCATTTTCTTCTTCCTGAATGATGATTTGTGGAACGGGCAGCCTACTCAGAGCATCAGCATTCACATGGTATCTACCTGGTTTGTAAATTATTCTGTACTCGTAGGCCCTGAGCCACACAGCCCAACGTTGAACTCTTGGAGAGACCATTTGTGGTACTGGCTTTTGTTCATGGAACAGAGAGATCAGAGGCTTATGATCCGTCACAATAGTGAATGTTCTCCCGTACAAGTACTTGTGGAATCTCTGTATTCCGAATATGACAGCCAGTCCTTCCCTGTCCAGCTGAGAGTACTTTTTCTCCGCTGGCGACAACGTTCTTGACATGAACCCGATAGGTTTCTCTGCACCGTTCTCCATCCGGTGGGAGAGCACCGCCCCCACACCATACGATGAGGCATCACACGATAAGATGAGATCTCTGTCTGCTGAGTAGTGCACTAGCACTTAAGCTGATTGCAGTAAGACCTTTGACTTTGCAAAAGCTTCTTCCTGTCTTTCTGACCATTTCCAGGCCTCCTCCTTCCTTAGCAGTTGATGTAGAGGAGCTAAGAGGGTAGAGAGGTTCGGAAGGAAGCGATTATAATAGTTCAGTAAGCCTAGATAGGCTTTCAGCTCTGTAACGTTTGTCAGAGCTGGAGCTTCCACAACGGCCCTCACTTTAGCTTTGACAGTGTGTAACCCCTTGGCATCCACCTTGTGACCCAGGTACTGCACTTCATCAGCTAACAGTGTACACTTGCTCCTCTTCAGCCGGAGACCGGCGTCCTTCATCCTCCTCAAAACTTAACCTAAGTTTCGGAGATGTTCCTCCTTCGTGACTCCCGTGACAAGAATGTCGTCGAGGTAAACAGCTACCTTGGGTATCCCCTGCAGAATTCCCTCCATAGTTCTTTGGAAGCTGGTGCAGAAGACACCCCGAAAGGTAAACGTTTATAGGTAAACATCCCTCTGTGGGTGTTTATGGTCAGGTACTTCAGTGAAGCTTTATCCATTAGCACTTGCTGATATGCGTGACTCATGTCCAGTTTTGTAAACTGTTGCCCTCCGGTTAAGGTTGAAAGCAAATCCTCCACTTTGGGTATTGGGTACTGCTCCAGAGAATAAACTCTATTTACAGTCAACTTATAGTCACCGCATAATCTGATTGAACCATCTGGTTTTAGTATGGGAACAACTGGTGCTGCCCACTCAGAAAACTTGACAGGTACAATTATATCCTCTGCTAGGAGTCTGTCAATTTCCACATCCACTTTATGCTTCATGGCATATGGAACTGATCTTGGACTATAGAATCTGGAAGTAGCATCAGCAGCAACATGAATGGTAGCTTGGACCCCTTTTAATGTCCCAAGCTCATCTTTGAAAGCACACTCA
Source organism: Salvelinus fontinalis (assembly GCF_029448725.1). Lineage (NCBI taxonomy): Eukaryota > Metazoa > Chordata > Actinopteri > Salmoniformes > Salmonidae > Salvelinus > Salvelinus fontinalis. The sequence goes on along the minus strand of NW_026600621.1, from coordinate 164,760 downwards.
TGCTTTGAAAGCACCTGCTGTAGTGTCAATGTCTCTGTGGTGACATGTTTGATTTCATCCCAGTTCAATTTTATTTCCTTCAACCACCCTCTCCCTAGTAAACTGGGGCCAGTACCTTCCACTACTAAGAGAGGCAGACTTTTCTTTTATCCATGATATTCCACTTGAACATCAGCAACTCCAATCACAGTGATCTTCTCCCCCTGTGTACGTGTTGAGTTTAATGGGGGTGTCCCCTGTGTACGTTTTGAGTTTAATGGGGGTGTCTCTCAGTTTAGGCACTTCAACGGTTTTCCACTTCCTATAGAATTGGGAGCTGTTCATCAGTGTGACACTACATCCTGTGTCTAGTTCAAACGGTACCTTCAATCCATTTATTCCCATTTCCACAATGAAAGGCTTCACCTTCTTCATATTCGCCCCCTGTACACTGTACATTGAGAATGCTTGCTCTGCGTCTGCGCACTCACTTTCACTTTCTATCACTTGATTAGAGCGGTAGCTAGAGCGTCTGGAGGTATTTGGTTTTCTGTCCGTCCTCTTTTCTGCAGCCCGTGGCTTTTTTTTATTGCGGCACGCCCTCGCAATGTGGCCTATTATCCCACATGCATAACACTTTTCGTGTTTGAATTTACAGTCAAACGCTGCGTGTTTGCCTTTGCAACGATAACAGTCTCTATTGGCTGCTGCACCACGGCTTTCTGTTCTTTGAAATTCTACGCGCTCAGCGCTGCTCTCTTTTACTGTATGGCAACCAGTTGCGCCCCTTGCCTGCAAATCCAGTGCATTTCTATTTGCGGACTCCATGGCCTGGGCCAGTTTGAGTGCATTCTCAAACGTGAGATTAGGCTCTGATAACAATCGTATTTGTATCCTGTCATCATTAATCCCACACACCAGCCGATCGCGTAGCATTTGCGATAATGTATTCCCATAGTTACAGTCCAATGCTAGTTCTCAACTCAGCCACATATTCCCCCACTGATTCGGTAGGTTTTCTCATGCGTGAATCAAACTTGAATCTTTGTACTATCTCACTGGGTTTGGGGTTGAAGTGATTTTTTAATAGCTCGACTAAATCTATGAATGACTTTTCCCCTGGTTTATCTGGGCTCAAAAGGTTTCTCATTAAGCTGTACGTCTGTGCACCGACAACGCTTATGAGTATGGATTTCTGTTTAGCGGCATCAGTTATTTCATTAGCAGCAAAGAAATGTTCCATTATTTCACAGTACTCCTCCCATTCCTGATTTTTAGGATCAAATGGTGGTAGCGAGCCTATTGTTGCCAAAGCCATCTTTTCCGATTCTTTCTCCCCTCACACAGTCAATAATTTGTCCTATCCGTATCCAGGGAATCAATCCTTCAGAATCTTCCACCGCTCACTTGAGTCTCACCTCCCGCGTCGCACGCCAAACACTCCGTTAACTTCGTGGCAAAAAATATCCAACGCAGTTCTCCATAGTTATCCTCATCGCCAAATATGTAGTATCCTTCAAGGCTTCTTAGAGTTACGACTCATGAGACTTAAGTACGGTTTAGTATTTAATTGTAACTTAGATTAACATTCTCTTATGCACCTGGCTTATTAAACTACCTGAAGCTTTCTTAATCATTGTTAAATAGGCAGACATAGGAAATAGTTATGGATAGCGGGAAGCAAATCTATTGGTAAACATAAATATACCAGGTTACTACAGTATCCCACACCACCACCATGGTATCCCACACCACCACCATGTTATCCCACACCACCACGGTAGCCCACACCACCACCACCACCATGGTATCACACACCACCACCACCACCATGGTATCACACACCACCACCACGGTAGCCCACACCACCACCTTGGTAGCCCACACCACCAACATGGTAGCCCACACCACCACCACGGTAGCCCACACCACCACCACCATGGTATCACACACCACCACCACGGTAGCCCACACCACCACCTTGGTAGCCCACACCACCAACATGGTAGCCCACACCACCAACATGGTAGCCCACACCACCATCATGGTATCCCACACCACCACCATGGTAGCCCACACCACCAACATGGTAGCCCACACCACCAACATGGTAGCCCACACCACCACCATGGTATCCCACACCACCACCACGGTATCCCACACCCACACCCCCACCACCACCACGGTAGCCCACACCACCACCACCACCACCACCACCACCACCACCACCACCACCACCACCACGGTATCCCACACCACTACCACCACCACGGTAGCCCAC
>NW_026600621.1:115000-157500 GCF_029448725.1 Salvelinus fontinalis | reverse complement strand
TACAACATGACATTACTACTACATTACAACATGACATTACTACTACATTACAACATGACATTACTACTACATTACAACATTACATTACTACTACATTACAACATGACATTACTACTACATTACAACATTACATTACTACTACATTACAACATGACTCTAGTTAGTATTTATATCTGAAATCAGAAAACACACCACTGACATTCATTCTGTTTATCTGAGACAACTGGTCAAATGCAAATGGAAGCTCACAACATAGTGGACTTTACCATATGAAATACCATACAGTTACAGTAGCTTTATTTTCATTTTGTAAACAAATACTACAAATACTACAATTACTACAAGCACAGAAACAGAATGAAGTGTTTCCACCAGATAAGTGTTAATTCAGAGATTAAAAGAGTACAATTTCCTTATTAATATATCTATACAGGCTTAATATTACTGCCTGGCTGGAAGCCAAGCTCTTTTGACATCTGAAACTGAATGGGACATTCAGAGAGAGATAGAGAGAAGGAGAGGGAGAGGTTGTGTAGTTTACGTCAGCGTTTGTGTTCATACTCATGTGCGAGTGTGTGTGTGACTAGTTAACGTACTGCTGCATTGCAAAGGTTTCTGTCGTGTCTCTTCCCCCAAACGATTCTTGGTCCCTAAATGGTTTCCATGTCACACAGCCTGAAAATCCCAGTCATAAATCTACAGATGTCACTTAATGCATTTCAAACAGTGATTATCAGCCCCCAAACCTCCATATTGGTAAACAGGATCTTTATCTTTGTGTTAGTAGAGGATTCAATATAGAAGAAACATACCATGCGTTCCAAATGGCATCCTATTCCCTACATAGTGCACTACTTTTGACCAGGGCCCATAGGGTGGTGCACTACTTTTGACCAGGGCCCATAGGGTGGTGTACTACTTTTGACCAGGCCCATAGGGTGGTGCACTACTTTTGACCAGGGCCCATAGGGTGGTGCACTACTTTTGACCAGGGCCCATAGGTTGGTGCACTACTTTTGACCAGGGCCCATAGGTTGGTGCACTACTTTTGACCAGGGCCTACATTGTAGTGCACTACTTTTGACCAGGATCTATAGGCCTATACGGCCTATTTTCATGTCATCTAACCATAACACCGGTTCCAATCCAAGTGCCAATACTGTTTCTTAAACTCCAGGCGGTGCTACGGTCAGATCACATGAAAATAGAACACTTTGGCCACGCACACCAGTGGTGAGTTCCGTAAAAATAACAGAAGCACATGCAGAAAAGTACTTCACACCGACTGTAAAATATGGTGGTGCATCTTTGAGTTTACGGAGCTATTTCGCTACCTGTTTTGAGTTTAGTTTGTGGGTAGGCTATTTAAGGGCAGTAGGCCCGCTGGCTTTTGTGCGGGCTTGTTATTCTGTTTGTGGTGTTTGTATTCGTGTGGATTTTGTCCTTGTTTATTTGTGGACTGGATGTTGACGCGCCCTTTTGTTATGTGGCGTAGCCGTCTCGTTTATATTCTATTTTGGAATATTAAAGTATATCCACTTGCTCGAAGCTACCCTGCTCTCTGCGCCTGACTCCTTCATTCACCATTGGAAACGTAACACCTTTCCTGTTGTTCTGGGATTGATTTGCACTTTTCACACCAAAGTACATGAATCTCTAGGAGACAGAGCGCGTCTCCTTCCTGAGCGGTATGACGGCTGCGTGGTCCCATGGTGTTTATACTTGCATACTATTGTTTGTACAGATGAATGTGGTACATTCAGGTAGGCCTTGAAATACATCCACAGGTACACCTCCAATTGACTCAAATTATGTCAATTAGCCTATCAGAAGCTTCTAAAGCCATGACATCATTTTCTGGAATTTTCCAAGCTGTTTAAAGGCACAGTCAATTTAGTGTATGTAAACTTCTGACCCACTGGGATTGTGATACAGTGAATTATAAGTTAAATAATGTAAACAATTGTTGGAAAAATTACTTGTGTCATGCACAAAGTAGAATGTCCTAACCGACTTGCCAAAACCATAGTTTGTTAATTAACAAGACATTTGTGGAGTGGTTGAAAATAGAGTTTTAATGACTCCAACCTAAGTGTATGTAAACTTCTGTCTTCAACTGTATATGGTATATGGGGGATTGAAAATGATGCAGACAATTACATTGATGGAAGCTACAATCTATCTACATACTATGTTAAAGCTGATCTACGCATTAAAATACAAATCAAATTAAGAAAAAAGGAATAAAAAGTGACCACCCTAAAATACAAATAAAATTAAGAAAACAGTAACAAAAAGTGACCAGTGTTCAATGGTTATGTACATAGGTCAACAGTCTCTAAGGTGCATGTTTAGCTCATTCAATTGTTTTAATGTTCATTTTCCAACTGAATAATGTTGTTCTTTTAATTACACCTTACAATACATTTTTTATTTATCACCTTAGTGCAAAATTCCACTGGTGCACAGTTATCAATATCTTTACAATTGCCACAACTACTTAGTGAATGGCCTGTAACTGGCTTAGGGGATGCCTTGTTCAATGTAGTTAACCTGTATGTGGCTAATTACGAGCTAAACTACTTCTATGCTTGCTTCGAGGCAATAACACTGAAATATGCATGAGAGCACCAGCTGTTCTGGAAGACTGTGTGATCACGCTCTCCGCATCCAATGTGAGTAACATTCACAAGGCCGCAGGGCCGGACGGATTACCAGGACATGTACTCCGAGCATGCGCTGACCAACTGGCAAGTGTCTTCACTGACACTTTCAACCTCTCCCTGTCCGAGTCTGTAATACCAACATGTTGTAAGCAGACCACCATGGTCCCTGTGCCCAAGAGCACTAAGGTAACCTGCCTAAACGACTACCGACCCGTAGCACTAACGTCTGTAGCCATTTATGCCCTCCGAGTTCATAGTCATTATTTAAATAGGCCCATTCAATTTTGTCTAGCTTGCCATTCCAAATAAAGTAGAATATTTTTACCTCATATAATTGAGCAAAAAAATGGTTAGGTGTAGGCGGGGCCAGAAGTAAATATGTAAACTGGGATATTACTTTTTTCCACAAATAGACAGATATTGAAAATGTACTTTCTGTTAAAATATATTGTAGTGAGATCATTTTTTCTTCAGGATATGAATACTGTGTATGTCCACTTCACTGTCAGGCCATTTTATTGGTAAACTTGTCAGATGCTGGGTGTAGCTGGTGCATGGAAATCAGGCGCAGGAGAGCAGAGATGAGAGGACAAAGCACTTTACTGAGGCAATTCACTAAAACAGAATGCAACCGCGTCACATAAACAATATAAATATAAACATATATTGTGTGTGTGTGTGTGTGTGTGTGTGTGTGTGTGTGTGTGTGTGTGTGTGTGTGTGTGTGTCTCTGTGTGTGTGTGTGTGTGTGTGTGTGTGTGTGTGTGTGTGTGTGTGTGTGTGTGTGTGTGTGTGTGTGTGTGTGTGTGTGTGTGTGGGTGTGTGTGTGTGTGTGTGTGTGTGTGTGTGTGTGTTTTGTGCTTGGGAAGGGGTTGTCTTCTTCAACAGGTTGCTGGATTGGCTGGCCCGTTTCCAGGGACAGCGGGAAGCCTTGGACTCTGTGCCCAGCCTCATCGGTCATGGGATCAACAGAGACAACATGGATGCTGCCCTCCTGGCCCTCTCTCTGAGCATAGAAGAGTACAAGCCTCAACTCGGTTGCCTGGAGAGGTTCTTCAATGATGGCAAGGCTCCTGATCCCAGCCTTCTCCCAGACCATCTGCGTGTCCTTCCACACTGGACCCTGCTGCCGTTGATGAAGGGGACACTTCCCTCCTACATGATATACATTCTGCTGCAGAGGCCAGTGATACAGGGTGTCCAAGTGGAAGATCCCAGCTTACCCAGCGGGAACATCACCTCTCGGCCCATACGGCAGGTATTCTACGGGCTGCTGCTGGGTGAGAGGAAGGAAGTTGAGGAGTATGACAGGGAAGACACGGACCTGACCAGCAGCAAGGTTAAAGCCGTCCTGCCCAGTGCTGCACGACAGCTGCAGCTACACAAGCTGGATCAGGTATGTATACATGTGATATAGTATACAGTATATCAGGTATGTATACATGTGATATAGTTTACAGTATATCAGGTGTGTAGACATGTGATGTAGTATACAGTGTATCAGGTATGTATACATGTGATATAGTATACAGTATATCAGGTATGTATACATGTGATATAGTATACAGTATATCAGGTATGTATACATGTGATATAGTATACAGTATATCAGGTATGTAGACATGTGATGTAGTATACAGTATATCAGGTATGTATACATGTGATGTAGTATACAGTATATCAGGTATGTATACATGTGATATAGTATACTGTATATCAGGTGTGTAGACATGTGATGTAGTATACAGTATATCAGGTATGGATACATGTGATATAGTATACAGTATATCAGGTATGTATATATGTGATGTAGTATACAGTATATCAGGTGTGTAGAAATGTGATATAGTATACAGTATATCAGGTGTGTATACATGTGATATAGTATACAGTATATCAGGTATGTATACATGTGATATAGTATACAGTATATCAGGTATGTAGACATGTGATATAGTATACAGTATATCAGGTGTGTATACATGTGATATAGTATACAGTATATCAGGTATGTATACATGTGATATAGTATACAGTATATCAGGTATGTAGACATGTGATATATTATACAGTATATCAGGTATGTATACATGTGATGTAGTATACAGTATATCAGGTATGTATACATGTGATATAGTATACAGTATTTCAGCTATGTATACATGTGATATAGTATACAGTATATCAGGTATGTATACATGTGATATAGTATACAGTATTTCAGCTATGTATACATGTGATATAGTATACAGTATATCAGGTATGTAGACATGTGATATAGTATACAGTATATCAGGTATGTATACATGTGATATATTATACAGTATATCAGGTATGTATACATGTGATGTAGTATACTGTATTTCAGGTGTGTAGACATGTGATATAGTATACAGTATATCAGGTATGTATACATGTGATGTAGTATACTGTATTTCAGGTGTGTAGACATGTGATATAGTATACAGTATATCAGGTATGTATACATGTGATGTAGTATACTGTATTTCAGGTGTGTAGACATGTGATATAGTATACAGTATATCAGGTATGTATACATGTGATATAGTATACAGTATATCAGGTGTGTATACATGTGATATAGTATACAGTATATCAGGTATGTTTACATGTGATATAGTATACAGTATATAAGGTATGTATACATGTGATATAGTATACTGTATAATATAAACATACTGCTGTTGATTCTGAAATTGATTCTCATTCTCTTGTTCTGTTTCTTAGGCTCCACATCCAGTTCGGCTTGAGGTGTTTTTGGAGACCCTTGGTGTGTCCCAGTCCACTTTGAATGGTGTCCCACCTCATCTGGGACTTCCTGTGGCTGTTACCTACTACTGGCTGAGGCACGCCCATCTCCGACCAGACCATCCTCTCCTGCAGGCCCTGCTACTAGGACTGGTGTACGGAGAGCTCTGCAGACAGAGGAAGAGCCAGAGAGGTATGGACCAGAATATAAATGAAAACACACACACACAGGCACACAACTTAGAATGTATAAATAAAGTGTGTGACTCCTCTCTTTTTTGTGTGTCGGGGTTTATAGAGGAGGGACCAGTGTTGGAGAGGCTGAGAGGGCTGATTCAGAGAGGTGCTAGGAGTCCAGACCTGGGTGTGGCCCACGCCTTTAGCCAATGGCAGTATTGCATGAGGGATGGCCTTGACCTGAACCAACTGCTGTGCTTCCCTCTACTGGAGCCTCAGTGTGCCTGGTAAGGTGTCACTTCCTAAAACAACCCTAACCTCTAACCTCTAACCTCTAGAGTAGACCAGTGGTATTCCATTACATTGTTTTCTATCCCAGCAGCAACACAGCTAATTCAACCCTCTGTTGTTTCTCTGTTGGAGTCTAGGCTGTACAAGGGAACTATGGTGCACCAGCTTGTGGCCAAACTGAGAGGGGGGGTGACCCCGGATTCTCTCCTGATGGAAGACTCTTCCTCTGAGCAGCTGTACAGAGCCATGCTGGAAGCCATACTCAACTCCCATGAAACTGAGGCCACTGGACAACAGCCATTGACTCAGCCCCGGTAATAGGGTTAGAGGCAGAGAATCCCAGTGGAGAGAGGGGAACCGGCCAGGCAGAGACAGCAAGGGTGGTTTGTTGCTCCAGTGCCTTTCCGTTCACCTTCACACTCCTGGGCCAGACTACACTCAATCATAGGACCTACTGAAGAGATGAGTCTTCAATAAAGACTTAAAGGTCGAGACCGGGTCTGCGTCTCTCACATTGGTAGGCAGACCAATCCATAAAAATGGAGCTCTATAGGAGAAAGCCCTGCCTCCAGCTGTTTGCTTAGAAATTCTAGGGACAATAAGGAGGCCTGCGTCTTGTGACCGTAGCGTACGTGTAGGTATGTACGGCAGGACCAAATCGGAGAGATAAGTAAGAGCCCATTTAATGCTTTGTAGGTCAGCAGTAAAATGTTGAACCTTGAACATCAAGGTTCAACAACCTTGAACGACCACTATACAACCGTTGTGTTATAGTGAGACTTGCAACATTTTTACATTTTAATTGTTCTTATTTGTGTACTGTTAAGAATAGTAGGCCAAGGCCCAGTTTTCTGTGACATGGGTAGGAAGGCCCCACTTACCTCCATGCACACATTCATGAAGTAGTTTCACTTTCACTCTCACACGGAGCTTAAAGAAGAATGAACATCGAGAAGAGAATTGACATTTGATTAAAGAAAATAAGGAAAAAGTTTAAACAATTAATTTGGGATGAGGTTTATTAAAATTATAATTCAAGGTTAAATATGTTAAAGGTTGAAAACATTGTGAATTATACATTGTGAAACATTAAAGGGGATTAAAGTAGTGCAGTAAAATGGTTAAGAATGTTATATTGTTGTTTTCTGTAAGGTGTGATGTATATAGACTGTGTTTGTTAGAGGAGGAGGTTGATAATGTAACAGTGTTGGAGTGTTTAAAATAGTTTATGTTTAGAATGTAATGGAGTAATAAATTAGGTTGGATTAGGATTAGAATTGAGTGGAATAAGAAACCTTAATGATTTGAAAATGTATGTTTTAAAGGTGACTGATAATGGAGTACATTAAGGCTAGCTCGAATTGGAAATCCCAGGCCAGAAATATTTATGACATATTTCATGTACATGTTTTAATGAAAGACTAGAAAAATAAATGTCCTAAATGAAATGTGTGTGCTTGCTGGTCTTGAAGTAGGTATTACGGTGGATTTGTAGTAGTAGTGGTAGTCAATGATCCCTCTAATTCTTTTCGGCAGTCAGAAATGTTCAGGTCTGCTGAGCGCAAATTTGAACGTTGTGAAAATTCTGTCCAACTTCTGGTGCATCTTTACAGTGAACACTGAGGCTGTACCCGCGTTAAGTTACAGTTTTACTGTGAACACTGAGGCTGTACCCACTTTAAGTTACAGTTTTACTGTGAACACTGAGGCTGTACCCACTTTAAGTTACAGTTTTACTGTGAACACTGAGGCTGTACCCGCTTTAAGTTACAGTTTTACAGTGAACACTGAGGCTGTACCCGCTTTAAGTTACAGTTTTACTGTGAACACTGAGGCTGTACCCGCTTTAAGTTACAGTTTTACTGTGAACACTGAGGCTGTACCCACTTTAAGTTACAGTTTTACTGTGAACACTGAGGCTGTACCCGCTTTAAGTTACAGTTTTACTGTGAACACTGAGGCTGTACCCGCTTAAAGTTACAGTTTTACTGTGAACACTGAGGCTGTACCCGCTTTAAGTTACAGTTTTACTGTGAACACTGAGGCTGTACCCGCTTTAGGTTACAGTTTTACTGTGAACACTGAGGCTGTACCCGCTTTAGGTTACAGTTTTACTGTGAACACTGAGGCTGTACCCGCTTTAAGTTACAGTTTTACTGTGAACACTGAGGCTGTACCCGCTTTAAGTTACAGTTTTACTGTGAACACTGAGGCTGTGCCCGCTTTAAGTTACAGTTTTACTGTGAACACTGAGGCTGTACCCGCTTTAAGTTAAAGTTAAAACAGTGAACACTGAGGCTGTACCCGCTTTAAGTTACAGTTTTACTGTGAACACTGAGGCTGTACCCGCGTTAAGTTACAGTTTTACAGTGAACACTGAGGCTGTACCCACTTTAAGTTACAGTTTTACAGTGAACACTGAGGCTGTACCCGCTTTAGGTTACAGTTTTACTGTGAACACTGAGGCTGTACCCGCGTTAAGTTACAGTTTTACTGTAAACACTGAGGCTGTACCCGCTTTAAGTTACAGTTTTACTGTGAACACTGAGGCTGTACCCGCTTTAAGTTACAGTTTTACAGTGAACACTGAGGCTGTACCCGCTTTAAGTTACAGTTTTACTGTGAACACTGAGGCTGTACCCGCTTTACGTTACAGTTTTACTGTGAACACTGAGGCTGTACCCGCTTTAAGTTACAGTTTTACTGTGAACACTGAGGCTGTACCCGCTTAAAGTTACAGTTTTACTGTCAACACTGAGGCTGTACCCGCTTTAAGTTACAGTTTTACTGTGAACACTGAGGCTGTACCTGCTTTAAGTTACAGTTTTACTGTGAACACTGAGGCTGTACCCGCTTTAGGTTACAGTTTTACTGTGAACACTGAGGCTGTACCCGCTATAAGTTAAAGTTAAAACAGTGAACACTGATGCTGTACCCGCTTTAAGTTACAGTTTTACTGTGAACACTGAGGCTGTACCCGCTTTAAGTTACAGTTTTACTGTGAACACTGAGGCTGTACCCGCTTTAAGTTACAGTTTTACTGTGAACACTGAGGCTGTACCCGCTTTAAGTTACAGTTTTACTGTGAACACTGAGGCTGTACCCGCTTTAAGTTACAGTTATAACAGTGAACACTGAGGCTTTAAGTTACAGTTAAAACAGTGGCCAAGCAGGCTACTGTGGCTAGTTGATCATAATGTAAGGCTTGACATTAACCTGTTTATCCACTTGTCCTTCCGACAAGGTGACTGAAAATGTTGTTGTGTGATGCAAGAAACCACTTTACAAAATATAATTAATTATTATTCCCTTACATTTATTACAGAGAATCAGGCAAATTATGCTACCCTCTGTCTATTGGCTACTTAGCTCATTCAAGCCTGTCTTAATATACAACATGTTCCCTTTAAGACAGAAAAAAAGCGTCATACTTGACTTGCACACGTTTTGTGTTCTTGTAGAGAGCAACCACTCCCCCATTGCTGACTAGAAATTAGCTATAACTGGGCTTATATCTCATTTACTAGCAAAAAATAGGTACAAATGTACACACGTGGCCACGTCCAGCTCTCACTTCAAACTCTCAAAACAAGCGCATTTACTCACAACAACTCATGCTGTAAACACAGTCCAGTTCAAAGTCAATGGCACAGATCCATATAAAGCAATGGTCTATTTGCGTATTGTGATGCTGCAGCTGTTTTTGGTTATTGTGCAACAGTCTGTGTAAAGTGCCTGTCAATACAATATAATCCTACTCCAATGTCCTCTGCCTACAAGAAAATATTTTGCATAGTTTCTTTTGTTTTGGTATATTGCATTGAAAGTGCATGGCCTCTGTAGCCTTTAAACAGGTCAACATTCACAAGGCTGCGGGGATTACCAGGACGTAGACATGGACGTGAACTCAGAGCATGCGCGGACCAACTGGCAAGTGTCTTCACTGACATTTTCAACCTGTCCCTAACAGTCTGCAATACCTACATGTTTCAAGCAGACAACCATCGTCCCTGTGCCCAAGAATGTGGAGGAAACACGCCTAAATGACTACCGCCCCGTAGCACTCACGTCGGTAGCCATGAAGTGCTTTGAAAGGCTGGTCATGGCTAACATCAACACCATTATCCCGGAAACCCTAGACCCACTCTAATTTGCATACTGTCCCAACAGATGACGCAATCTCACTTGCACTCCACACTGCCCTTTCCCATCCGGACAAAAGGAACACCTATGTGAGGATGCTGTTCATTGACTACAGCTCAGCGTTCAACACCATAGTGCCCACAAAGCTCATCACTAAGCTAAGAGCCCTGGGACTAAACACCTCCAACGACAATTGGATCCTGAACTTCCCCAGGTGGTAAGTTTAATGTATTTTGTTTTTGTGTAACTACATTTACATTACATTTAAGTCATTTAGCAGACGCTCTTATCCAGAGCGACTTACAAATTAATTCTAACCTTAACCCTAAACCCCCTAGAAATAGCATTTGACCCCCAGTTGGTCAAACACACACGCACGCACGCACGCACGCACGCACGCACGCACGCACGCACGCACGCACACACACACACACACACACACACACACACACACACACACACACACACACACACACAGCACCTGCTCTCATCGTTGCATGATGAAAGTGGCCCAAGCCTCTGATAAGTCTGGCATTGATAACGATGTGGAGGCTCTCTGAGTAGGTGAGCATTACAGGAACAAAAGACAGACGTCCAATTAAAAGAGAAGAAACACTGGGGGAGGAGTCAGCCACTAAACGTGGTACCGTCATTGGATGCCACCTTTCCAACAAGTCACTTTGTCAAATTTCTGCTCTGCTAGAGCTGCCCCGGCCAATGGTAAGTGCTGTTTTTCTGAAGCGGAAATGTCTAACCGCAGCAATGGCGCTGAAGTGGAAATGTCTAGGAGCAACAACGGCTCAGGCGTGAAGTGGTAGGCCACATATGCTCACAGAACGGGACAGCCGAGTGCTGAAGCGCGTCAAAATTGTCTGTCCTCAGTTGCAACACTCACTATCAAGTTCCAAACTGCCTCTGGAAGCAACGTCAGCACAAGAACTGTTCGTTGGGAGCTTCATGAAATGGGTTTCCATGGCAGAGCAGCCGCACACAAGCCTAACAGCACCATGTGCAATGCCAAGCGTCGGCTGGAGTGGTGTAAAGCTTGCCGCCATTCGACTCTTGGAGCAGTGGAAACGTGTTCTCTGGAGTGATGAATCACGCTTCACCATCTGGCAGTCTGACGGACGGATCTGGGTTATGCGGATGCCAGGAGAACGTAGTATGAGGAAGGACCTTTCCTGTTTCATCCTGACAATGCCCCGTGCACAAATCGAGGTCCACACAGAAATGGTTTGTCAAGATCCATGTGGAAGAACTTGACTCGCCTGTACAGAAATAGTTTGTCGAGATCCGTGTTGAAGAACTTGACTGGTCTGTACAGAGCCCTGACCTCAACTCCATCAAACACCTTTGGGATGAATTGGAACGTCGACTGTGAACCAGGAGGACTAATCGCCCAACATTAGTGCTCGACCTCACTAATACTCTTGTGGCTGAATGGAAGCAAGTCCCTGCAGCAACGTTCCAACATTTAGTGGAAAGCCTTCCCAGAAGAGTGGAGGCTGTTATAGCAGCAAAGGGGGGACCAACTCCATATTAATGCAGATGATTTTGTATTGAGATGTTGGACGAGCAGGTGTCCGCATACTTTTGGTCATGTAGTGTATCTGTTGAAGAGGGTGGGCCTCAAGCTGCATCCCTGTTTCATCCCACGGCCCTGAAGAAATAAATCTGTGTGTTTATTGCCAATTTAACTGCACACTTTTTGTTAGTGTACATTGATTTTATAAAATCATATGCTTTTCCCCCCCCAACACCGCTTTCCATCAATTTGTATGGCAGACCCTCATGCCAAATGTTTAAATCAACAAAGCATCAGAAGACTTTGCTTTTGTTTTTTGTTTTTGTTTGTTTGTCAATAAGGGTGTGCAGGGTGAATATGTGGTCTGTCGTACGATATTTTGGTAAGAAGGCAATTTGACGTTTGCTCAAGACATTGTTTTCACTAAGGAAACTCTGCTGTTGATGACAGAGGATCTTTCAGAGATATTAGGGAAGATGCCAGAGCTGAGCATAATGTTGAAGAGTTTAAGAATAACCCATTTGAATTTGTTTGTGCAATATTTTATCATTTTGTTCCGTATACCATCTGGGGGGGGGAGGGGGGGGGGGTGCTGTCACCTCCAGGTAGGTGTTTGTCCCCCTGTGTGATGAGGGTGTCAGGTTCTTGTCCAGTTCTGGCATTTAAGTCACCACAGGCTAGTACATTTCCCTCGACCTGGAAACGATAGATTTCCCTCTCCAGGATGGAGAAGCTGTCATCGTTATAGTATGGGGGGTTCAACTGGGGGGATCTAGGTAGCTATCATCCCCCAGCAGCATAAAGGAATGTCCTCTTCCTCATGGTGGGTATACATTAGAATGGTGAAACTGGAGAATGAAACAAAGTGTGTGTCTACGTCCTTCTGAGTGTGTGTGTGTGTCTGAGTCTTTCTGAGCATGTGTGTGTGTGTGTGTGTGTGTGTGTGTGTGTGTGTGTGTGTGTGTGTGTGTGTGTGTGTGTGTGTGTGTGTGTGTGTGTGTGTGTGTGTGTGTGTGTGTCTGCGTCTTTCTGAGCATGTATGTGTGTGTGTGTGTGTGTGTCCATGTCTGCGTCTTTCTGAGTGTGTGTGTGTGTGTGTGTGTGTGTGTCCATGTCTGCGTCTTTCTGAGTGTGTGTGTGTGTGTGTGTGTGTGTGTGTGTGTGTGTGTGTCTGCGTCTTTCTGAGTGTGTGTGTGTGTCTGCGTCTTTCTGAGCATGTGTGTGTGTGTGTGTGTGTCCGTGTCTGCGTCTTTCTGAGTGTGTGTGTGTGTGTGTGTGTGTGTCTGCGTCTTTCTGAGCGTGTGTGTGTGTGTTTGTGTGTGTGTATGTGTGTGTGTCTATACTGGATGTGTGTATGAGTATTTGTATTTATTGTTGCCAAGGCAGCAGCTACTCTTCCTGGAGTTTATTATGGATCCCCATTAGTTCCTGCCAAGCCAGCAGCTACTCTTCCTGGGGTTTATTATGGATCCCCATTAGTTCCTGCCAAGGCAGCAGCTGCTCTTCCTGGGGTTTATTATGGATCCCCATTAGTTCCTGCCAAGGCAGCAGCTACTCTTCCTGGGGTGTATTATGGATCCCCATTAGTTCCTGTCAAGGCAGCAGCTACTCTTCCTGGGGTTTATTATAGATCCCCATTAGTTCCTGCCAAGGCAGCAGCTACTCTTCCTGGGGTTTATTATGGATTCCCATTAGTTCCTGTCAAGACAGCAGCTACTCTTCCTGGGGTTTATTATGGATCCCCATTAGTTCCTGCCAAGACAGCAGCTACTCTTCCTGGGGTTTATTATGGATCCCCATTAGTTCCTGCCAAGACCACAGCTACTCTTCCTGGGGTTTATTATAGATCCCCATTAGTTCCTGTCAAGGCAGCAGCTACTCTTCCTGGGGTTTATTATAGATCCCCATTAGTTCCTGCCAAGGCAGCAGCTACTCTTCCTGGGGTTTATTATGGATCCCCATTAGTTCCTGTCAAGACAGCAGCTACTCTTCCTGGGGTACAGCAAAATTAAGGCAGTTATACAATTTAAAAAATATTACAATAATATTTTGTGTGTCCATGTTAATGTTCACATTGTTTGCAGCCCCAACCCCAACCCCAGGGCATTTGTGTCTCCCTGTTGTTTTTATCTCTGAGCTAATAAGGACCTGTTACATAACAGGACAGGACAGGACAGGACAGGACAGTGTGTGTGTGTGTGTGTGTGTGTGTGTGTGTGTGTGTGTGTGTGTGTGTGTGTGTGTGTGTGTGTGTGTGTGTGTGTGTGTGTGTGTGTGTGTGTGTGTGTGTGTGTGTGTGTGTGTGTGTGTGTGTTTACCGAGAAGCAGATGCCATTAAGGCATGGAAAATGGTGATTCAGACACACACACACACACACACACACACACACACACACACACACACACACACACACACACACACACACACACACACACACACACACACACACACACACACACACACACACACACACACACACACACACACACACACACAGAAGTGGATGATTGCTCAACTTACCACATTGTGTAACTTGAGTCATATAAGATAATCAAGACATTTAATTATATATTTCCTTGTTGTACTCTACTGTTGTGGCTGTGTTCCTTGTTGTACTCTACTGTTGTGGCTGTGTTCCTTGTTGTACTCTACTGTTGTGGCTGTGTTCCTTGTTGTACTCTACTCTACTGTTGTGGCTGTGTTCCTTGTTGTACTCTACTGTTGTGGCTGTGTTCCTTGTTGTACTCTACTGTTGTGGCTGTGTTCCTTGTTGTACTCTACTGTTGTGGCTGTGTTCCTTGTTGTACTCTACTGTTGTGGCTGTGTTCCTTGTTGTACTCTACTCTACTGTTGTGGCTGTGTTCCTTGTTGTACTCTACTGTTGTGGCTGTGTTCCTTGTTGTACTCTACTGTTGTGGCTGTGTTCCTTGTTGTACTCTACTGTTGTGGCTGTGTTCCTTGTTGTACTCTACTGTTGTGGCTGTGTTCCTTGTTGTACTCTACTGTTGTGGCTGTGTTCCTTGTTGTACTCTACTCTACTGTTGTGGCTGTGTTCCATGTTGTACTCTACTGTTGTGGCTGTGTTCCTTGTTGTACTCTACTGTTGTGGCTGTGTTCCTTGTTGTACTCTACTGTTGTGACTGTGTTCCTTGTTGTATTCTACTCTACTGTTGTGGCTGTGTTCCTTGTTGTACTATACTGTTGTGGCTGTGTTCCTTGTTTTACTCTACTGTTGTGGCTGTGTTCCTTGTTGTACTATACTGTTGTGGCTGTGTTCCTTGTTTTACTCTACTGTTGTGGCTGTGTTCCTTGTTGTACTCTACTGTTGTGGCTGTGTTCCTTGTTGTACTCTACTCTACTGTTGTGGCTGTGTTCCTTGTTGTACTATACTGTTGTGGCTGTGTTCCTTGTTTTACTCTACTGTTGTGGCTGTGTTCCTTGTTGTACTATACTGTTGTGGCTGTGTTCCTTGTTTTACTCTGCTGTTGTGGCTGTGTTCCTTGTTGTACTCTACTGTTGTGGCTGTGTTCCTTGTTGTACTCTACTGTTGTGGCTGTGTTCCTTGTTGTACTCTACTCTACTGTTGTGGCTGTGTTCCTTGTTGTACTATACTGTTGTGGCTGTGTTCCTTGTTGTACTCTACTGTTGTGACTGTGTTCCTTGTTGTACTCTACTGTTGTGGCTGTGTTCCTTGTTGTACTCTACTCTACTGTTGTGGCTGTGTTCCTTGTTGTACTCTACTGTTGTGGCTGTGTTCCTTGTTGTACTATACTCTACTGTTGTGGCTGTGTTCCTTGTTGTACTCTACTGTTGTGGCTGTGTTCCTTGTTGTACTCTACTGTTGTGGCTGTGTTCCTTGTTGTACTATACTGTTGTGGCTGTGTTCCTTGTTGTACTCTACTCTACTGTTGTGGCTGTGTTCCATGTTGTACTCTACTGTTGTGGCTGTGTTCCTTGTTGTACTATACTGTTGTGGCTGTGTTCCTTGTTGTACTCTACTCTACTGTTGTGGCTGTGTTCCTTGTTGTACTATACTGTTGTGGCTGTGTTCCTTGTTGTACTCTACTCTACTGTTGTGGCTGTGTTCCATGTTGTACTCTACTGTTGTGACTGTGTTCCTTGTTGTACTCTACTGTTGTGGCTGTGTTCCTTGTTGTACTCTACTGTTGTGGCTGTGTTCCTTGTTGTACTCTACTCTACTGTTGTGGCTGTGTTCCTTGTTGTACTCTACTGTTGTGGCTGTGTTCCTTGTTGTACTCTACTGTTGTGGCTGTGTTCCTTGTTGTACTATACTCTACTGTTGTGGCTGTGTTCCATGTTGTACTCTACTCTACTGTTGTGGCTGTGTTCCTTGTTGTACTCTACTGTTGTGGCTGTGTTCCTTGTTGTACTCTACTCTACTGTTGTGGCTGTGTTCCTTGTTGTACTCTACTGTTGTGGCTGTGTTCCTTGTTGTACTCTACTGTTGTGGCTGTGTTCCTTGTTGTACTCTACTCTACTGTTGTGGCTGTGTTCCATGTTGTACTCTACTGTTGTGGCTGTGTTCCTTGTTGTACTCTACTGTTGTGGCTGTGTTCCTTGTTGTACTCTACTGTTGTGGCTGTGTTCCATGTTGTACTCTACTGTTGTGTCTGTATTCCTTGTTGTACTCTACTGTTGTGGCTGTGTTCCTTGTTGTACTCTACTGTTGTGGCTGTGTTCCTTGTTGTACTCTACTCTACTGTTGTGGCTGTGTTCCATGTTGTACTCTACTGTTGTGGCTGTGTTCCTTGTTGTACTATACTCTACTCTCTTAATATATACTGCAATGAATCTTTTAGCTGCCAGTTTAAACATGTAATTAAAGCATCTAATAAAGAAACTAAACTGATAGTTCTCCTGTAACTTCCATGGCACTAATACATAATAAAGACACTAAACTGATGATTCTCCTGTAACTTCCATGGCACTAATACATAATAAAGACACTAAACTGATGATTCTCCTGTAACTTCCATGGCACTAATACATAATAAAGAAACTAAACTGATAGTTCTCCTGTAACTTCCATGGCACTAATACATAATAAAGAAACTAAACTGATAGTTCTCCTGTAACTTCCATGGCACTAATACATAATAAAGAAACTAAACTGATAGTTCTCCTGTAACTTCCATGGCACTAATACATAATAAAGAAACTAAACTGATCGTTCTCCTGTAACTTCCATGGCACTAATACATAATAAAGACACTAAACTGATGATTCTCCTGTAACTTCCATGGCACTAATACATAATAAAGAAACTAAACTGATAGTTCTCCTGTAACTTCCATGGCACTAATACATAATAAAGAAACTAAACTGATGGTTCTCCTGTAACTTCCATGGCACTAATACATATTTCCAGCAACCATTAAATGATGGATTACATGAAATGTACGACACTTCAGGCCTCCACCGTGGCAGTTGTCTAGTTACAGCAGCACGGCCTTGGACTGTAATTACAACAACATGAGAACACATCTGAGACGGCTCAGAGATACAATAAACACAACTTTATCTGACAAACAAGCTGTGTTGTCTCTCTCTCTGGTCTGTGTTGTCTCTCTCTCAGGTCTGTGTTGTCTCTCTCAGGTCTGTGTTGTCTCTCTCAGGTCTGTGTTGTCTCTCTCAGGTCTGTGTTGTCTCTCTCAGGTCTGTGTTGTCTCTCTCAGGTCTGTGCTGTCTCTCTCAGGTCTGTGTTGTCTCTCTCAGGTCTGTGTTGTCTCTCTCAGGTCTGTGTTGTCTCTCTCAGGTCTGTGCTGTCTCTCTCTCAGGTCTGTGTTGTCTCTCTCTCAGGTCTGTGTTGTCTCTCTCAGGTCTGTGTTGTCTCTCTCAGGTCTGTGTTGTCTCTCTCAGGTCTGTGTTGTCTCTCTCAGGTCTGTGCTGTCTCTCTCAGGTCTGTGTTGTCTCTCTCAGGTCTGTGTTGTCTCTCTCAGGTCTGTGTTGTCTCTCTCAGGTCTGTGTTGTCTCTCTCAGGTCTGTGTTGTCTCTCTCAGGTCTGTGCTGTCTCTCTCAGGTCTGTGTTGTCTGTGTTGTCTCTCTCATGTCTGTGTTGTCTCTCTCAGGTCTGTGTTGTCTCTCTCATGTCTGTGTTGTCTCTCTCAGGTCTGTGTTGTCTCTCTCAGGTCTGTGCTGTCTCTCTCAGGTCTGTGCTGTCTCTCTCAGGTCTGTGCTGTCTCTCTCAGGTCTGTGTTGTCTGTGTTGTCTCTCTCATGTCTGTGTTGTCTCTCTCAGGTCTGTGTTGTCTCTCTCATGTCTGTGTTGTCTCTCTCAGGTCTGTGTTGTCTCTCTCAGGTCTGTGCTGTCTCTCTCAGGTCTGTGCTGTCTCTCTCAGGTCTGTGTTGTCTGTGTTGTCTCTCTCAGGTCTGTGTTGTCTCTCTCAGGTCTGTGCTGTCTCTCTCAGGTCTGTGTTGTCTGTGTTGTCTCTCTCATGTCTGTGTTGTCTCTCTCAGGTCTGTGTTGTCTCTCTCAGGTCTGTGTTGTCTCTCTCAGGTCTGTGTTGTCTCTCTCAGGTCTGTGCTGTCTCTCTCAGGTCTGTGTTGTCTGTGTTGTCTCTCTCATGTCTGTGTTTTCTCTCTCAGGTCTGTGTTGTCTCTCTCAGGTCTGTGTTGTCTCTCTCAGGTCTGTGTTGTCTCTCTCAGGTCTGTGTTGTCTCTCTCAGGTCTGTGTTGTCTCTCTCAGGTCTGTGTTGTCTCTCTCAGGTCTGTGTTGTCTCTCTCAGGTCTGTGTTGTCTCTCTCAGGTCTGTGTTGTCTCTCTCAGGTCTGTGTTGTCTCTCTCAGGTCTGTGCTGTCTCTCTCAGGTCTGTGTTGTCTGTGTTGTCTCTCTCATGTCTGTGTTGTCTCTCTCAGGTCTGTGTTGTCTCTCTCAGGTCTGTGTTGTCTCTCTCAGGTCTGTGCTGTCTCTCTATCAGGTCTGTGTTGTCTCTCTCAGGTCTGTGTTGTCTCTCTCAGGTCTGTGTTGTCTCTCTCAGGTCTGTGTTGTCTCTCTCAGGTCTGTGTTGTCTCTCTCAGGTCTGTGTTGTCTCTCTCAGGTCTGTGTTGTCTCTCTCAGGTCTGTATTGTCTCTCTCAGGTCTGTGTTGTCTCTCTCTCAGGTCTGTGTTGTCTCTCTCAGGTCTGTGTTGTCTCTCTCAGGCCTGTGTTGTCTCTCTCAGGTCTGTGTTGTCTCTCTCAGGTCTGTGTTGTCTCTCTCAGGTCTGTGTTGTCTCTCTCAGGTCTGTGCTGTCTCTCTCAGGTCTGTGTTGTCTCTCTCAGGTCTGTGTTGTCTCTCTCAGGTCTGTGTTGTCTCTCTCAGGTCTGTGCTGTCTCTCTCAGGTCTGTGTTGTCTGTGTTGTCTCTCTCATGTCTGTGTTGTCTCTCTCATGTCTGTGTTGTCTCTCTCAGGTCTGTGTTGTCTCTCTCAGGTCTGTGTTGTCTCTCTCAGGTCTGTGTTGTCTCTCTCAGGTCTGTGTTGTCTCTCTCAGGTCTGTGTTGTCTCTCTCAGGTCTGTGCTGTCTCTCTCAGGTCTGTGTTGTCTGTGTTGTCTCTCTCATGTCTGTGTTGTCTCTCTCAGGTCTGTGTTGTCTCTCTCATGTCTGTGTTGTCTCTCTCAGGTCTGTGTTGTCTCTCTCAGGTCTGTGCTGTCTCTCTCAGGTCTGTGCTGTCTCTCTCAGGTCTGTGTTGTCTGTGTTGTCTCTCTCATGTCTGTGTTGTCTCTCTCAGGTCTGTGTTGTCTCTCTCAGGTCTGTGTTGTCTCTCTCAGGTCTGTGTTGTCTCTCTCAGGTCTGTGCTGTCTCTCTCAGGTCTGTGTTGTCTGTGTTGTCTCTCTCATGTCTGTGTTTTCTCTCTCAGGTCTGTGTTGTCTCTCTCAGGTCTGTGTTGTCTCTCTCAGGTCTGTGTTGTCTCTCTCAGGTCTGTGTTGTCTCTCTCAGGTCTGTGTTGTCTCTCTCAGGTCTGTGTTGTCTCTCTCAGGTCTGTGTTGTCTCTCTCAGGTCTGTGTTGTCTCTCTCAGGTCTGTGTTGTCTCTCTCAGGTCTGTGCTGTCTCTCTCAGGTCTGTGTTGTCTGTGTTGTCTCTCTCATGTCTGTGTTGTCTCTCTCATGTCTGTGTTGTCTCTCTCAGGTCTGTGTTGTCTCTCTCAGGTCTGTGTTGTCTCTCTCAGGTCTGTGCTGTCTCTCTATCAGGTCTGTGTTGTCTCTCTCAGGTCTGTGTTGTCTCTCTCAGGTCTGTGTTGTCTCTCTCAGGTCTGTGTTGTCTCTCTCAGGTCTGTGTTGTCTCTCTCAGGTCTGTATTGTCTCTCTCAGGTCTGTGTTGTCTCTCTCAGGTCTGTGTTGTCTCTCTCAGGTCTGTGTTGTCTCTCTCTCAGGTCTGTGTTGTCTCTCTCAGGTCTGTGTTGTCTCTCTCAGGCCTGTGTTGTCTCTCTCAGGTCTGTGTTGTCTCTCTCAGGTCTGTGTTGTCTCTCTCAGGTCTGTGTTGTCTCTCTCAGGTCTGTGCTGTCTCTCTCAGGTCTGTGTTGTCTCTCTCAGGTCTGTGTTGTCTCTCTCAGGTCTGTGTTGTCTCTCTCAGGTCTGTGCTGTCTCTCTCAGGTCTGTGTTGTCTGTGTTGTCTCTCTCATGTCTGTGTTGTCTCTCTCATGTCTGTGTTGTCTCTCTCAGGTCTGTGTTGTCTCTCTCAGGTCTGTGCTGTCTCTCTATCAGGTCTGTGTTGTCTCTCTCATGTCTGTGTTGTCTCTCTCAGGTCTGTGTTGTCTCTCTCAGGTCTGTGCTGTCTCTCTATCAGGTCTGTGTTGTCTCTCTCAGGTCTGTGTTGTCTCTCTCAGGTCTGTGTTGTCTCTCTCAGGTCTGTGTTGTCTCTCTCAGGTCTGTGTTGTCTCTCTCAGGTCTGTATTGTCTCTCTCAGGTCTGTGTTGTCTCTCTCAGGTCTGTGTTGTCTCTCTCAGGTCTGTGTTGTCTCTCTCAGGTCTGTATTGTCTCTCTCAGGTCTGTATTGTCTCTCTCAGGTCTGTGTTGTCTCTCTCAGGTCTGTGTTGTCTCTCTCTCAGGTCTGTGTTGTCTCTCTCAGGTCTGTGTTGTCTCTCTCAGGTCTGTGTTGTCTGTGTTGTCTCTATCAGGTCTGTGTTGTCTCTCTCAGGTCTGTGTTGTCTCTCTCAGGTCTGTATTGTCTCTCTCAGGTCTGTATTGTCTCTCTCAGGTCTGTGTTGTCTCTCTCAGGTCTGTGTTGTCTCTCTATCAGGTCTGTGTTGTCTCTCTCTCAGGTCTGTGTTGTCTCTCTCTCAGGTCTGTGTTGTCTCTCTCAGGTCTGTGTTGTCTGTGTTGTCTCTCTCAGATCTGTGTTGTCTGTGTTGTCTTTCTCAGGTCTGTGTTGTCTCTCTCATGTCTGTGTTGTCTCTCTCAGGTCTGTGTTGCCTGTGTTGTCTCTCTCAGGTCTGTGTTGTCTCTCTCAGGTCTGTGTTGTCTGTTTTGTCTCTCTCATGTCTGTGTGTTCTCTCTCATGTCTGTGTTGTCTCTCTCAGGTCTGTGTTGTCTCTCTCAGGTCTGTGCTGTCTCTCTATCAGGTCTGTGTTGTCTCTCTCAGGTCTGTGTTGTCTCTCTCAGGTCTGTGTTGTCTCTCTCAGGTTTGTGTTGTCTCTCTCAGGTCTGTGTTGTCTCTCTCAGGTCTGTATTGTCTCTCTCAGGTCTGTGTTGTCTCTCTCAGGTCTGTGTTGTCTCTCTCAGGTCTGTGTTGTCTCTCTCTCAGGTCTGTGTTGTCTCTCTCAGGTCTGTGTTGTCTCTCTCAGGTCTGTGTTGTCTCTCTCAGGTCTGTGTTGTCTCTCTCAGGTCTGTGTTGTCTCTCTCAGGTCTGTATTGTCTCTCTCAGGTCTGTATTGTCTCTCTCAGGTCTGTGTTGTCTCTCTCAGGTCTGTGTTGTCTCTCTCTCAGGTCTGTGTTGTCTCTCTCAGGTCTGTGTTGTCTCTCTCAGGTCTGTGTTGTCTGTGTTGTCTCTATCAGGTCTGTGTTGTCTCTCTCAGGTCTGTGTTGTCTCTCTCAGGTCTGTATTGTCTCTCTCAGGTCTGTATTGTCTCTCTCAGGTCTGTTTTGTCTCTCTCAGGTCTGTGTTGTCTCTCTATTAGGTCTGTGTTGTCTCTCTCTCAGGTCTGTGTTGTCTCTCTCTCAGGTCTGTGTTGTCTCCCTCAGGTCTGTGTTGTCTGTGTTGTCTCTCTCAGATCTGTGTTGTCTGTGTTGTCTTTCTCAGGTCTGTGTTGTCTCTCTCATGTCTGTGTTGTCTCTCTCAGGTCTGTGTTGTCTGTGTTGTCTCTCTCAGGTCTGTGTTGTCTCTCTCAGGTCTGTGTTGTCTCTCTCAGGTCTGTGTTGTCTCTCTCAGGTCTGTGCTGTCTCTCTCAGGTCTGTGTTGTCGGTGTTGTCTCTCTCTCAGGTCTGTGTTGTCTCTCTCAGGTCTGTGTTGTCTCTCTCAGGTCTGTGTTGTCTCTCAGGTCTGTGTGTGTGTGTGTGTGTGTGTCTGTACACTGAACAAAAAAAGAGCCTGTGTTAGTGAAATCAGTGGTGCTGGTTTTTCCTGTGAGTCTGGTCAGAATGACCCAGTTGAGTTCAGTAACATTAGAAGAAAGACTGACGCACAAGGTTTGTTTTGCTTCTGAGACACGCGCAGACACATATGCCTGCACGTGGGGAACACACACACTCACACACACACACACACACACACACAAACACACACACACACACACACACACACACACACACACACACACACACACACACACACACACACACACACACACACACACACACACACACACACACACACACACACACACACACACACACACACACACACACACACACACACACACACACACACACACACACACACACACACACACAGAGAGAGCAGAATAGACTAGGGTGTGTTTCCCTTCCGAAACCCAGTCAGCTCAATAACAACAAACACAGGATGTAATGACTGTAGTAGTACCATAGATTAACAACACACAGCTAGGTGGGTCTAGTATATTATAATGATCACTACCATAGATTAACAACACACAGCTAGGTGGGTCTAGTATATTATAATGATCACAGCCCAGATTAACAACACACAGCTAGGTGGGTCTAGTATATTATAATGATCACAGCCCAGATTAACAACACACAGCTAGGTGGGTCTAGTATATTATAATGATCACAGCCCAGATTAACAACACACAGCTAGGTGGGTCCAGTATATTATAATGATCACAGCCCAGATTAACAACACACAGCTAGGTGGGTCTAGTATATTATAATGATCACAGCCCAGATTAACAACACACAGCTAGGTGGGTCTAGTATATAATAATGATCACAGCCCAGATTAACAACAAACAGCTAGGTGGGTCTAGTATATTATAATGATCACAGCCCAGATTAACAACACACAGCTAGGTGGGTCTAGTATATTATAATGATCACAGCCCAGATTAACAACACACAGCTAGGTGGGTCTAGTATATTATAATGATCACAGCCCAGATTAACAACACACAGCTAGGTGGGTCTAGTATATTATAATGATCACAGCCCAGATTAACAACAAACAGCTAGGTGGGTCTAGTATATTATAATGATCACAGCCCAGATTAACAACACACAGCTAGGTGGGTCCAGTATATTATAATGATCACAGCCAAGATTAACAACACACAGCTAGGTGGGTCTAGTATATTATAATGATCACAGCCCAGATTAACAACACACAGCTAGGTGGGTCTAGTATATTATAATGATCACA
Organism: Salvelinus fontinalis; assembly: GCF_029448725.1. Taxonomy (NCBI): domain Eukaryota; kingdom Metazoa; phylum Chordata; class Actinopteri; order Salmoniformes; family Salmonidae; genus Salvelinus; species Salvelinus fontinalis. The sequence continues at coordinate 134,160 of NW_026600621.1, read as the reverse complement.
GCCCAGATTAACAACAAACAGCTAGGTGGGTCTAGTATATTATAATGATCACAGCCCAGATTAACAACACACAGCTAGGTGGGTCTAGTATATTATAATGATCACAGCCCAGATTAACAACACACAGCTAGGTGGGTCTAGTATATTATAATGATCACAGCCCAGATTAACAACACACAGCTAGGTGGGTCTAGTATATTATAATGATCACAGCCCAGATTAACAACACACAGCTAGGTGGGTCTAGTATATTATAATGATCACAGCCCAGATTAACAACACACAGCTAGGTGGGTCTAGTATATTATAATGATCACTACCATAGATTAACAACACACAGCTAGGTGGGTCTAGTATATTATAATGATCACAGCCCAGATTAACAACACACAGCTAGGTGGGTCTAGTATATTATAATGATCACAGCCCAGATTAACAACAAACAGCTAGGTGGGTCTAGTATATTATAATGATCACAGCCCAGATTAACAACACACAGCTAGGTGGGTCTAGTATATTATAATGATCACAGCCCAGATTAACAACAAACAGCTAGGTGGGTCTAGTATATTATAATGATCACAGCCCAGATTAACAACACACAGCTTGTCATAGCTGTCGCTCTCCTCATCCTCGGAAGAGGTGAGGAGAGAAGGATCTTCAGACCAATATGCGGAGTCAGGGAAATATGCCATCTTTTTATTTAATACGAAAACTGATGACACGAAAACAAACACTTTAACAAACTACAAAATAAGAAAACGACGTACACGCAACCTGAACATAAACTTACATGGACAAACGTAAACTCACGAACAGGAACGGACATCGAAACATACGAACAGCCAAACAGCTCCAAAAGTGAATACATCTAACATAACGAAGACATCACAGGAGACAATCACCCACAAACACACAGTGATAATGCCCTACCTAAATATGACTCTTGATTAGAGGAAAATGCAAACCACCTGCCTCTAATCAAGAGCCATACCAGGCAAACCGAAACCAACATAGAAACAGGTAACATAGACTGCCCACCCAAAACACATGCCCTGACCAAAAACACATAAAAACTAACATAAATAGGTCAGGACTGTTACAGTACCCCCCCCCCAAGGTGCGAACGCCGGGCGCACCAGCACAAAGTCCAGGGGAGGGTCCGGGTGGGCAGTTGACCACGGTGGTGGTTCCGGTTCCGGACGCTGTCCCCATACCACCATAGTCACTCCCCTCTTCTGTCTACCCCTACCACTGACCACCCAAACATTACCTTCCCCTAAATAATCAGCTAGCACCGGAACAAGGGGCAGCACCGGGACAAGGGGTAGCACCGGGACAAGGGGCAGCACAAAAACAAGGGGCAGCACCAGGATAAGGACCATCACTGGAATAAGGGGCAGCACCGGGACAAGGGGCAGCACCGGGACAAGGGGCAGCACCGGGACAAGGGGCAGCACCGGGACAAGGGGCAGCACCGGGACAAGGGGCAGCACCGGGACAAGGGGCAGCACCGGGACAAGGGGCAGCACCGGGACAAGGGGCAGCACCGGGACAAGGGGCAGCACCGGGACAAGGGGCAGCACCGGGACAAGGGGCAGCACCGGGACAAGGGGCAACACCGGGACAAGGGGCAGATCCCGGCTGAAGGACTCTGGCAGGTCCTGTTTGGACGGCTCTGGCAGGTCCATGCTGGCTGACGGCTCTCGACGCTCATGGCAGACTGACGGCTCTCTACGCTCATGGCAGGCTGACGGCTCTCGACGCTCATGGCAGGCTGACGGCTCTCGACGCTCATGGCAGGCTGACGGCTCTCGACGCTCATGGCAGGCTGACGGCTCTCGACGCTCATGGCAGGCTGACGGCTCTCGACGCTCATGGCAGGCTGACGGCTCACGACGCTCATGGCGCTCTGACGGCTCTGGCTGCTCATGGCTCTCTGACGGCTCTGGCTGCTCATGGCTCACTGACGGCTCTGGCTGCTCATGGCTCTTTGACGGCTCTGGCTGCTCATGGCTCACTGACGGCTCTGGCTGCTCATGGCTCACTGACGGCTCTGGCTGCTCATGGCTCACTGACGGCTCTGGCTGCTCATGGCTCGCTGACGGCTCTGGCTGCTCATGGCTCGCTGGCGGCTCTGGCAGATCCTGTCTGGTTGGCGGCTCTGGCAGATCCTGTCTGGTTGGCGGCTCTGGCAGATCCTGTCTGGTTGGCGGCTCTGGCAGATCCTGTCTGGTTGGCGGCTCTGGCAGATCCTGTCTGGTTGGCGGCTCTGGCAGATCCTGTCTGGCTGACGGCTCTAGCGGCTCCTGTCTGGCTGATGGCTCTAGCGGCTCCTGTCTGGCTGACGGCTCTGTAGGCTCATGGCAGACGGGCGGCTTTGCAGGCTCATGGCAGACGGGCGGCTTTGCAGGCTCCTGGCAGACGGATGGCTCAGATGGCGCTGGGGAGACGGATGGCTCAGATGGCGCTGAGGAGACAGATGGCTCAGATGGCGCTGGGGAGACGGATGGCTCAGATGGCGCTGGGGAGACGGATGGCTCAGATGGCGCTGGGGAGACGGATGGCTCTGGCCGGATATGGCGCACTGTAGACCTGGTGCGTGGTGCCGGAACTGGAGGCACCGTGCTAATGATAAGCACCTTCCTACTAGTGCGGGGAGCAGAGACAGGGCACACTGAACTCTCAAAGCGTACTCTATACCTGGTGCGTGGTACCGGCACTGGTGGCACCTGGCTGAGGGCACGCACCTCAGGACTAGTACGGGGAGAAGTGACAGTGTGTACAGGACTTGGGAGACGCACAGGTGGCTTAGTGCGTGGGGCCGGAACTGGAGGCACCGAACTGGATACACGCACTATAAGGAGAGTGCGTGGAGGAGGAACAGGGCTCTGGAAATGCACTGGTAGCCTAGTGCGTAATATAGGCACTGTAGGTACTAGGCTGGGGCGGGGAGGTGGCGCCGGAAATACCGGACCGTGCAGGCGTACTGGCTCTCTTGAGCATTGAGCCTGCCCAACCTTACCTGGTTGAATGCTCCCGGTCGCCCTGCCAGTGCGGCGAGGTGGAATAGCCCGCACTGGGCTATGCAGGCGAACCGGGGAAACCATGCGTAAGGCAGGTGCCATGTATGCCGGCCCGAGGAGACGCACTGGAGACCAGACGCGTTGAGCCGGCCTCATGACACCTGGCTCAATGCCCAATCTAGCCCTACCAGTGCGGGGAGGTGGAATAACCCGCACTGGGCTATGCACACGTACAGGAGACACCGTGCGCTCTACTGCGTAACACGGTGTCTGCCCGTACTCCCGCTCTCCACGGTTAGCCTGGGAAGTGGGCGCAGGTCTCCTACCTGCCCTTGGCCCACAACCCCTTAGCCCCCCCCCAAGAAATTTTTGGGAGTTACTCACGGGCTTTTCGGGCTTCCGTGCAAGACGTGTCCCCTCATAATTCCGGTTACGAGCTTGAATCTCCGGCTTCCATCCACGTCTCCTAGCTGCCTCCTCATACCAGCGCTCCTGGGCTGTGGCTGCCTCACTCTTCTCACGAGAGCAGCGATTTCCTCCAGTTTGCGCCCAGGGTCCTCTACCAGACAGGATCTCCTCCCAAGTCCAAAAGTCCTTGTTGCTCCGTCGAGCATTTTTCCCATACCGCTTGGTCTCTGTATTTTGGTGGGTGATTCTGTCATAGCTGTCGCTCTCCTCATCCTCGGAAGAGGTGAGGAGAGAAGGATCTTCAGACCAATATGCGGAGTCAGGGAAATATGCCATCTTTTTATTTAATACGAAAACTGATGACACGAAAACAAACACTTTAACAAACTACAAAATAAGAAAACGACGTACACGCAACCTGAACATAAACTTACATGGACAAACGTAAACTCACGAACAGGAACGGACATCGAAACATACGAACAGCCAAACAGCTCCAAAAGTGAATACATCTAACATAACGAAGACATCACAGGAGACAATCACCCACAAACACACAGTGATAATGCCCTACCTAAATATGACTCTTGATTAGAGGAAAATGCAAACCACCTGCCTCTAATCAAGAGCCATACCAGGCAAACCGAAACCAACATAGAAACAGGTAACATAGACTGCCCACCCAAAACACATGCCCTGACCAAAAACACATAAAAACTAACATAAATAGGTCAGGACTGTTACACAGCTAGGTGGGTCTAGTATATTATAATGATCACTACCACAGATTAACAACAAACAGCTAGGTGGGTCTAGTATATTATAATGATCACAGCCCAGATTAACAACACACAGCTAGGTGGGTCTAGTATATTATAATGATCACTACCATAGATTAACAACACACAGCTAGGTGGGTCTAGTATATTATAATGATCACAGCCCAGATTAACAACACACAGCTAGGTGGGTCTAGTATATTATAATGATCACTACCATAGATTAACAACACACAGCTAGGTGGGTCTAGTATATTATAATGATCACAGCCCAGATTAACAACACACAGCTAGGTGGGTCTAGTATATTATAATGATCACAGCCCAGATTAACAACAAACAGCTAGGTGGGTCTAGTATATTATAATGATCACAGCCCAGATTAACAACACACAGCTAGGTGGGTCTAGTATATTATAATGATCACAGCCCAGATTAACAACAAACAGCTAGGTGGGTCTAGTATATTATAATGATCACAGCCCAGATTAGCAACACACAGCTAGGTGGGTCTAGTATATTATAATGATCACTACCACAGATTAACAACAAACAGCTAGGTGGGTCTAGTATATTATAATGATCACAGCCCAGATTAACAACAAACAGCTAGGTGGGTCTAGTATATTATAATGATCACAGCCCAGATTAACAACACACAGCTAGGTGGGTCTAGTATATTATAATGATCACAGCCCAGATTAACAACACACAGCTAGGTGGGTCTAGTATATTATAATGATCACAGCCCAGATTAACAACAAACAGCTAGGTGGGTCTAGTATATTATAATGATCACAGCCCAGATTAACAACACACAGCTAGGTGGGTCTAGTATATTATAATGATCACAGCCCAGATTAACAACACACAGCTAGGTGGGTCTAGTATATTATAATGATCACAGCCCAGATTAACAACACACAGCTAGGTGGGTCTAGTATATTATAATGATCACAGCCCAGATTAACAACAAACAGCTAGGTGGGTCTAGTATATTATAATGATCACAGCCCAGATTAACAACACACAGCTAGGTGGGTCTAGTATATTATAATGATCACTACCACAGATTAACAACAAACAGCTAGGTGGGTCTAGTATATTATAATGATCACAGCCCAGATTAACAACACACAGCTAGGTGGGTCTAGTATATTATAATGATCACTACCATAGATTAACAACACACAGCTAGGTGGGTCTAGTATATTATAATGATCACAGCCCAGATTAACAACACACAGCTAGGTGGGTCTAGTATATTATAATGATCACAGCCCAGATTAACAACAAACAGCTAGGTGGGTCTAGTATATTATAATGATCACAGCCCAGATTAACAACACACAGCTAGGTGGGTCTAGTATATTATAATGATCACAGCCCAGATTAACAACACACAGCTAGGTGGGTCTAGTATATTATAATGATCACAGCCCAGATTAACAACACACAGCTAGGTGGGTCTAGTATATTATTAGTGAGAGAGGTATAAACGGATCCTAGATCAGCCCTCCTACTACAGCCCCTGGAGAGTGAGAGAGGGATAAACTGATCCTAGATCAGCCCTCCTACTACAGCCCCTGGAGAGTGAGAGAGATAAACTGATCCTAGATCAGCCCTCCTACTACAGGCCCTGGAGAGTGAGAGAGAGATAAACTGATCCTAGATCAGCCCTCCTACTACAGGCCCTGGAGAGTGAGAGAGATAAACTGATCCTAGATCAGCCCTCCTACTATAGCCCCTGGAGAGTGAGAGGGATAAACTGATCCTAGATCAGCCCTCCTACTACAGGCCCTGGAGAGTGAGAGAGAGATAAACTGATCCTAGATCAGCCCTCCTACTACAGGCCCTGGAGAGTGAGAGAGGGATAAATTGATCCTAGACCAGCCCTCCTACTACAGGCCCTTGGAGAGTGAAAGAGGTTATAAACTGATCCTAGATCAGCCCTCCTACTACAGGCCCTGGAGAGTGAGAGAGGGATAAACTGATCCTAGATCAGCCCTCCTACTACAGGCCCTGGAGAGTGAGAGAGGGATAAACTGATCCTAGATCAGCCCTCCTACTACAGGCCCTGGAGAGTGAGAGAGGGATAAACTGATCCTAGATCAGCCCTCCTACTACAGGCCCTGGAGAGTGAGAGAGGGATAAACTGATCCTAGATCAGCCCTCCTACTAGAGGCCCTGGAGAGTGAGAGAGGGATAAACTGATCCTAGATCAGCCCTCCTACTACAGGCCCTGGAGAGTGAGAGAGGGATAAACTGATCCTAGATCAGACCTCCTACTACAGGCCCTGGAGAGTGAGAGAGGGATAAACTGATCCTAGATCAGCCCTTCTGCTACAGGCCCTGGAGAGTAAGAGAGGGATAAACTGATCCTAGATCAGCCCTATTACTACAGACCCTGGAGAGTGAGAGAGGGATAAACTGATCCTAGATCAGCCCTCCTACTACAGGCCCTGGAGAGAGTGAGAGAGGGATAAACTGATCCTAGATCAGCCCTCCTACTACAGGCCCTGGAGAGAGAGGGATAAACTGATCCTAGATCAGCCCTCCTACTAGAGGCCCTGGAGAGTGAGAAAGGGATAAACTGATCCTAGATCAGCACTAATACTACAGGCCCTGGAGAGTGAGAGAGGGATAAACTGATCCCAGATCAGCACTAATACTACAGGCCCTGGAGAGAGAGAGAGAGATAAACTGATCCCAGATCAGCACTAATACTACAGGCCCCTGGAGAGTGAGAGAGGGATAAACTGATCCTAGATCAGCCCTCCTACTAGAGGCCCTGGAGAGTGAGAGAGGGATAAACTGATCCTAGATCAGCCCTCCTACTACAGGCCCTGGAGAGTGAGAGAGGGATAAACTGATCCTAGATCAGACCTCCTACTACAGGCCCTGGAGAGTGAGAGAGGGATAAACTGATCCTAGATCAGCCCTTCTGCTACAGGCCCTGGAGAGTAAGAGAGGGATAAACTGATCCTAGATCAGCCCTATTACTACAGACCCTGGAGAGTGAGAGAGGGATAAACTGATCCTAGATCAGCCCTCCTACTACAGGCCCTGGAGAGAGTGAGAGAGGGATAAACTGATCCTAGATCAGCCCTCCTACTACAGGCCCTGGAGAGAGAGGGATAAACTGATCCTAGATCAGCCGTTCTACTGTAGGCCCTGGATAGTGAGAGCAGGATAAACTGATCCTATATCAGCCCTCCTACTAGAGGCCCTGGAGAGTGAGAAAGGGATAAACTGATCCTAGATCAGCACTAATACTACAGGCCCTGGAGAGTGAGAGAGGGATAAACTGATCCCAGATCAGCACTAATACTACAGGCCCTGGAGAGAGAGAGAGAGATAAACTGATCCCAGATCAGCACTAATACTACAGGCCCTGGAGAGAGTGAGAGAGGGATAAACTGATCCTAGATCAGCCCTCCTACTACAGGCCCCTGGAGAGTGAGAAAGGGATAAACTGATCCTAGATCAGCCCTTCTGCTACAGGCCCTGGAGAGTAAGAGAGGGATAAACTGATCCTAGATCAGCCCTATTACTACAGGCCCTGGAGAGTGAGAGAGGGATAAACTGATCCTAGATCAGCCCTCCTACAACAGGCCCTGGAGAGTGAGAGAGGGATAAACTGATCCTAGATCAGCCCTTCTGCTACAGGCCCTGGAGAGTAAGAGAGGGATAAACTGATCCTAGATCAGCCCTATTACTACAGACCCTGGAGAGTGAGAGAGGGATAAACTGATCCTAGATCAGCCCTCCTACTACAGGCCCTGGAGAGAGTGAGAGAGGGATAAACTGATCCTAGATCAGCCCTCCTACTACAGGCCCTGGAGAGTGAGAGAGGGATAAACTGATCCTAGATCAGCCCTCCTACTACAGGCCCTGGAGAGTGAGAGAGGGATAAACTGATCCTAGATCAGCCCTCCTACTACAGGCCCTGGAGAGAGTGAGAGAGGGATAAACTGATCCTAGATCAGCCCTCCTACTACAGGCCCTGGAGAGTGAGAGAGGGATAAACTGATCCTAGATCAGCCCTCCTACTACAGGCCCTGGAGAGTGAGAGAGGGATAAACTGATCCTAGATCAGCCCTCCTACTACAGGCCCTGGAGAGTGAGAGAGGGATAAACTGATCCTAGATCAGCCCTCCTACTAGAGGCCCTGGAGAGTGAGAGAGGGATAAACTGATCCTAGATCAGCCCTCCTACTACAGGCCCTGGAGAGTGAGAGAGGGATAAACTGATCCTAGATCAGACCTCCTACTACAGGCCCTGGAGAGTGAGAGAGGGATAAACTGATCCTAGATCAGCCCTTCTGCTACAGGCCCTGGAGAGTAAGAGAGGGATAAACTGATCCTAGATCAGCCCTATTACTACAGACCCTGGAGAGTGAGAGAGGGATAAACTGATCCTAGATCAGCCCTCCTACTACAGGCCCTGGAGAGAGTGAGAGAGGGATAAACTGATCCTAGATCAGCCCTCCTACTACAGGCCCTGGAGAGAGAGGGATAAACTGATCCTAGATCAGCCCTCCTACTAGAGGCCCTGGAGAGTGAGAAAGGGATAAACTGATCCTAGATCAGCACTAATACTACAGGCCCTGGAGAGTGAGAGAGGGATAAACTGATCCCAGATCAGCACTAATACTACAGGCCCTGGAGAGAGAGAGAGAGAGATAAACTGATCCCAGATCAGCACTAATACTACAGGCCCCTGGAGAGTGAGAGAGGGATAAACTGATCCTAGATCAGCCCTCCTACTAGAGGCCCTGGAGAGTGAGAGAGGGATAAACTGATCCTAGATCAGCCCTCCTACTACAGGCCCTGGAGAGTGAGAGAGGGATAAACTGATCCTAGATCAGACCTCCTACTACAGGCCCTGGAGAGTGAGAGAGGGATAAACTGATCCTAGATCAGCCCTTCTGCTACAGGCCCTGGAGAGTAAGAGAGGGATAAACTGATCCTAGATCAGCCCTCCTACTACAGGCCCTGGAGAGAGTGAGAGAGGGATAAACTGATCCTAGATCAGCCCTCCTACTACAGGCCCTGGAGAGTGAGAGAGGGATAAACTGATCCTAGATCAGCCCTCCTACTACAGGCCCTGGAGAGTGAGAGAGGGATAAACTGATCCTAGATCAGCCCTCCTACTACAGGCCCTGGAGAGAGTGAGAGAGGGATAAACTGATCCTAGATCAGCCCTCCTACTACAGGCCCTGGAGAGTGAGAGAGGGATAAACTGATCCTAGATCAGCACTAATACTACAGGCCCTGGAGAGTGAGAGCGGGATAAACTGATCCTAGATCAGCCGTCCTACTACAGGCCCTGGAGAGTGAGAGAGGGATAAACTGATCCTAGATCAGCACTAATACTACAGGCCCTGGAGAGTGAGAGAGGGATAAACTGATCCTAAATCAGCCCTCCTACTACAGGCCCTATAAACTGATTCTAGATCAGCCCTCCTACTACAGGCCCTGGAGAGTGAGAGAGGGATAAACTGATCCTAGATCAGCCCTCCTACTACAGGCCCTGGAGAGTGAGAGAGGGATAAACTGATCCTAGATCAGCCCTCCTACTACAGGCCCTGGAGAGTGAGAGAGCTATAAACTGATTCTAGATCAGCCCTCCTACTACATTTCCTGGAGAGTGAGAGAGGGATAAACTGATCCTAGATCAGCCTTCCTACTACAGGCCCTGTAGAGTGAGAGAGAGATAAACTGATCCTAGATCAGCCCTCATACTACAGGCCCTGGAGAGTGAGAGAGGTATAAACTGATCCTAGATCAGCCCTCCTACTACAGGCCCTGGAGAGAGAGAGGGATAAACTGATCCTAGATCAGCCGTCCTACTGTAGGCCCTGGATAGTGAGAGCAGGATAAACTGATCTTAGATCAGCCCTCCTACTAGAGGCCCTGGAGAGTGAGAAAGGGATAAACTGATCCTAGATCAGCCCTCCTACTACAGGCACTGGAGAGTGAGAGAGGGATAAACTGATCCTAGATCAGCCCTCGTCCTTCAGTCCCTGTAGAGTGAGAGAGGGATAAACTGATCCTAGATCAGCACTCCTACTACAGGCCCTGGAGAGTGAGAGAGGGATAAACTGATCCTAGATCAGCACTCCTACTACAGGCCCTATAAACTGATCCCAGATCAGCCCTCCTACTAGAGGCCCTGGAGAGTGAGAGAGGGATAAACTGATCCTAGATCAGCCCTCCTACTAGAGGCCCTGGAGAGTGAGAGAGGGATAAACTGATCCTAGATCAGCCCTCCTACTACAGGCCCTGGAGAGTGAGAGAGGGATAAACTGATCCTAGATCAGCCCTCCTACTACAGGCCCTGGAGAGTGAGAGAGGGATAAACTGATCCTAGATCAGCCCTTCTGCTACAAGGCCCTGGAGAGTAAGAGAGGGATAAACTGATCCTAGATCAGCCCTATTACTACAGACCCTGGAGAGTGAGAGAGGGATAAACTGATCCTAGATCAGCCCTCCTACTACAGGCCCTGGAGAGAGTGAGAGAGGGATAAACTGATCCTAGATCAGCCCTCCTACTACAGGCCCTGGAGAGTGAGAGAGGGATAAACTGATCCTAGATCAGCACTCCTACTACAGGCCCTGGAGAGTGAGAGAGGGATAAACTGATCCTAGATCAGCACTCCTACTACAGGCCCTATAAACTGATCCCAGATCAGCCCTCCTACTAGAGGCCCTGGAGAGTGAGAGAGGGATAAACTGATCCTAGATCAGCCCTCCTACTAGAGGCCCTGGAGAGTGAGAGAGGGATAAACTGATCCTAGATCAGCCCTCCTACTACAGGCCCTGGAGAGTGAGAGAGGGATAAACTGATCCTAGATCAGCCCTCCTACTACAGGCCCTGGAGAGTGAGAGAGGGATAAACTGATCCTAGATCAGCCCTTCTGCTACAGGCCCTGGAGAGTAAGAGAGGGATAAACTGATCCTAGATCAGCCCTATTACTACAGACCCTGGAGAGTGAGAGAGGGATAAACTGATCCTAGATCAGCCCTCCTACTACAGGCCCTGGAGAGAGTGAGAGAGGGATAAACTGATCCTAGATCAGCCCTCCTACTACAGGCCCTGGAGAGTGAGAGAGGGATAAACTGATCCTAGATCAGCACTCCTACTACAGGCCCTGGAGAGTGAGAGAGGGATAAACTGATCCTAGATCAGCCCTCCTACTACAGGCCCTGGAGAGAGAGAGAGAGAGGGATAAACTGATCCTAGATCAGCCGTTCTACTGTAGGCCCTGGATAGTGAGAGCAGGATAAACTGATCCTAGATCAGCCCTCCTACTAGAGGCCCTGGAGAGTGAGAAAGGGATAAACTGATCCTAGATCAGCACTAATACTACAGGCCCTGGAGAGTGGGAGAGGGATAAACTGATCCTAGATCAGCCCTCCTACTACAGGCCCTGGAGAGTGAGAGAGGGATAAACTGATCCTAGATCAGCCCTTCTGCTACAGGCCCTGGAGAGTAAGAGAGGGATAAACTGATCCTAGATCAGCCCTATTACTACAGACCCTGGAGAGTGAGAGAGGGATAAACTGATCCTAGATCAGCCCTCCTACTACAGGCCCTGGAGAGAGTGAGAGAGGGATAAACTGATCCTAGATCAGCCCTCCTACTACAGGCCCTGGAGAGTGAGAGAGGGATAAACTGATTCTAGATCAGCCCTCCTACTACAGGCCCTGGAGAGTGAGAGAGGGATAAACTGATCCTAGATCAGCCTTCCTACTACAGGCCCTGTAGAGTGAGAGAGAGATAAACTGATCCTAGATCAGCCCTCATACTACAGGCCCTGGAGAGTGAGAGAGGTATAAACTGATCCTAGATCAGCCCTCCTACTACAGGCCCTGGAGAGAGAGAGGGATAAACTGATCCTAGATCAGCCGTCCTACTGTAGGCCCTGGATAGTGAGAGCAGGATAAACTGATCTTAGATCAGCCCTCCTACTAGAGGCCCTGGAGAGTGAGAAAGGGATAAACTGATCCTAGATCAGCCCTCCTACTACAGGCCCTGGAGAGTGAGAGAGGGATAAACTGATCCTAGATCAGCCCTCGTCCTTCAGTCCCTGTAGAGTGAGAGAGGGATAAACTGATCCTAGATCAGCACTCCTACTACAGGCCCTGGAGAGTGAGAGAGGGATAAACTGATCCCAGATCAGCCCTCCTACTACAGGCCCTGGAGAGTGAGAGAGGGATAAACTGATCCTAGATCAGCACTCCTACTACAGGCCCTGGAGAGTGAGAGAGGGATAAACTGATCCTAGATCAGCACTCCTACTACAGGCCCTATAAACTGATCCCAGATCAGCACTAATACTACAGGCCCTGGAGAGTGAGAGAGGGATAAACTGATCCCAGATCAGCCCTCCTACTACAGGCCCTGGAGAGTGAGAGAGGGATAAACTGATCCTAGATCAGCACTCCTACTACAGGCCCTGGAGAGTGAGAGAGGGATAAACTGATCCTAGATCAGCACTCCTACTACAGGCCCTATAAACTGATCCCAGATCAGCACTAATACTACAGGCCCTGGAGAGTGAGAGAGGGATAAACTGATCCTAGATCAGCCCTCCTACTAGAGGCCCTGGAGAGTGAGAGAGGGATAAACTGATCCTAGATCAGCCCTCCTACTACAGGCCCTGGAGAGTGAGAGAGGGATAAACTGATCCTAGATCAGCCCTTCTGCTACAGGCCCTGGAGAGTAAGAGAGGGATAAACTGATCCTAGATCAGCCCTATTACTACAGACCCTGGAGAGTGAGAGAGGGATAAACTGATCCTAGATCAGCCCTCCTACTACAGGCCCTGGAGAGAGTGAGAGAGGGATAAACTGATCCTAGATCAGCCCTCCTACTACAGGCCCTGGAGAGTGAGAGAGGGATAAACTGATCCTAGATCAGCCCTCCTACTACAGGCCCTGGAGAAAGTGAGAGAGGGATAAACTGATCCTAGATCAGCCCTCCTACTACAGGCCCTGGAGAGAGAGAGAGAGAGAGAGGGATAAACTGATCCTAGATCAGCCATTCTACTGTAGGCCCTGGATAGTGAGAGCAGGATAAACTGATCCTAGATCAGCCCTCCTACTAGAGGCCCTGGAGAGTGAGAAAGGGATAAACTGATCCTAGATCAGCACTAATACTACAGGCCCTGGAGAGTGAGAGAGGGATAAACTGATCCCAGATCAGCCCTCCTACTACAGGCCCCTGGAGAGTGAGAGAGGGATAAACTGATCCTAGATCAGCCCTCCTACTACAGGCCCTGGAGAGTGAGAGAGGGATAAACTGATCCTAGATCAGCCCTCCTACTACAGGCCCTGGAGAGTGAGAGAGGGATAAACTGATCCTAGATCAGCCCTCCTACTACAGGCCCTGGAGAGTGAGAGAGGGATAAACTGATCCTAGATCAGCCCTTCTGCTACAGGCCCTGGAGAGAGAGAGAGGTATGTAAACAAGTGATCCATTACGGAGAGGAATTCCAGTATAAAATGAAGACATCGATCAAACCAATGAGAATGTGATGGGAACCTAACAACACTCATTTAAAGACACGCACGCGCGCACACACACACACACACACACACACACACACACACACACACACACACATTATTGCACACACACGCGCGCGCGCGCGCACACAAACACACACACACACACACACACACACACACACACACACACACACACACACACACACACACACACACACACACACACACACACACACACACACATGGTTTGTTTCCCTTCTGAACCAATGAGAATGTGATGGGAACATAGCAACCCTGATTTAGAGACACACACACACACACACACACACACACACACACACACACACACACACACACACACACACACACACACACACACACACACACACACACACACGGCGTGTTTCCCTTCTGAACCAATGAGGATGTGATGGGAAGAGAGCAACGCTCATTTAAAGATGGAGGAAGCATTTATCTTATTTTTAACCTTTATTTAACAAGTTAAGTCAGTTAAGAACAAATTCTATTTTACAATGACGGCCTTTGGAACAGTGGGTTAACTGCCTTGTTCAGGGGCAGAACAACAGATTTTTACCTTGTCAGCTCGGGGTTTCGATCTTGCAACCTTTCAGGTACTAGTCCAACGCTCTAAAAACGAGGCTACCTGCCGCCCCTACACTCTAACCACTAGACTACCTGCCGTCCCTACACTCTAACCACTAGGCTACCTGCCGCCCCTACACTCTAACCACTAGGCTACCTGCCGCCCCTACACTCTAACCACTAGACTACCTGCCTGCCCCTACACGCTAACCACTAGGCTACCTGCCGTCCCTACACTCTAACCACTAGGCTACCTGCCGTCCCTACACTCTAACCACTAGGCTACCTGCCGCCCCTACACTCTAACCACTAGACTACCTGCCTGCCCCTACACGCTAACCACTAGGCTACCTGCCGTCCCTACACTCTAACCACTAGGCTACCTGCCGCCCCTACACTCTAACCACCAGGCTACCTGCCGTCCCAACGCTCTAACCACTAGGCTACCTGCCGCCCCTACACTCTAACCACTAGGCTACCTGTCGCCCCTACACTCTAACCACTAGGCTACCTGTCGCCGCCACACTCTAACCACTAGGCTACCTGACGTCCCTACACTCTAACCACTAGGCTACCTGCCGCCCCTACACTCTAACCACTAGGCTACCTGCCGTCCCTACACTCTAACCACTAGGCTACCTGCCGCCCCTACACGCTAACCACTAGGCTACCTGCCGTCCCTACACTCTAACCAATAGACTACCTGCCTGCCCCTACACTCTAACCACTAGGCTACCCGCCGCCCCTACACTCTAACCACTAGGCTACCTGCCACCCCTACACTCTAACCACTAGGCTACCTGTCGCCGCCACACTCTAACCACTAGGCTACCTGCCGTCCCTACACTCTAACCACTAGGCTACCTGCCGACCCTACACTCTAACCACTAGGCTACCTGCCGCTACCTACACTCTAACCACTAGGCTACCCTAACACCCCAAGTATGGGTGGAGATGGGAGGAGGATAATTGTACAATACTGGTAACATTCACTAATGTCATTACTTATACCTGGAAAATAGATGCAGCTTAATATGAGGGGTAGGTGATGATAATATGAGGGATAGGTGGAGATAATATGAGAGGTAGGTGGAGATAATATGAGAGGTAGGTGGAGATAATATAAGGGGTACGTGGAGATAATATGAGAGGTAGGTGGATATAATATGAGGGGTAGGTGGAGATAATATAAGGGGTAGGTGGAGATAATATGAGAGGTAGGTGGAGATAATATGAGGGATAGGTGGAGATAATATGAGGGGTAGGTGGAGATAATATGAGGGGTAGGTGGAGATAATATGAGAGGTAGGTGGAGATAATATGAGGGGTAGGGGGAGATAATATGAGAGGTAAGTGGAGATAATATGAGAGGTAGGGGGAGATAATATGAGAGGTAGGTGGAGATAATATTAGGGGTAGGGGGAGATAATATGAGAGGTAGGTGGAGATAATATGAGGGGTAGGTGGAGATAATATGAGGGGTAGGTGGAGATAATATGAGGGGTAGGTGGAGATAATATGAGGGGTAGGTGGAGATAATATGAGAGGTAGGTGGAGATAATATGAGAGGTAGGTGGAGATAATATGAGGGGTAGGTGGAGATAATATGAGAGGTAGGTGGAGATAATATGAGAGGTAGGTGGAGATAATGTGAGGGGTAGGTGGAGATAATATGAGAGGTAGGTAGAGATAATATAAGAGGTAGGTGGAGATAATATGAGAGGTAGGTGGAGATAATGAGGGGTAGGTGGAGATAATATGAGAGGTAGGTGGTGATAATATGAGAGGTAGGTGGAGATAATATGAGGGGTAGGTGAAGATAATATGAGAGGTAGGTGGAGATAATATGAAAGTGTAAATTCATAGCATGAATGATTTAATCTCCCAGAGCCTGATTTTTCCTGACAGTTGGCTCCGATGTCTCGCTCCATTATGCATGTCATTTTTATTCCTTCAACTGGGTCGCTGCTCGGCTCTATCAGACCAAAGTGTTTGAAATTGTCAGCAAGAGAAAGGCGTTGGTTCTCTCTGGATATCAACCATCAGCTTCACAGCCCAGCCTGAGAGAGAGAGAGAGGGGGGGAGAGAGAGAGAGGGGGGGGGGGGGGGGAGAGAGAGAGAGAGGGGAAAATGAGGGGAGGGGAGGGGAAAATAACATTAACAAGACATGAGAGAGAGAGCCTGAGTATGCATGTCTCTAGCCACCCTGACTGCCTGCCGCTGGCACAACCCTAGAAACAGGAGGAGAGAGCGAGGGAGGAGAGGGAGGAGGATAAGGAGGAGAGGTTCTGATGCTCTTGCCATACTCCAGGGGATGAAGCAGGGAGGTTTGTAGTTCTTTTCCTTTGTTGTCTGCTGCTGCTTCCCTTCCGTAGCCACACCCACATAGCCAGCCAGCCAGCCAGCCAACCAGCTGCTGCTTCCCTTCCTTAGCCACACCCACATAGCCGGCCAGCCAGCCAAACAGCTGCTGCTTCCCTTCCTTAGCCACACCCACATAGCAGGCCAGCCAACCAGATGCTACGTCCTTTCCTTAGCCACACCCACATAGCCAGCCAGCCAACCAGCTACTGCTTCCCTTCCTTAGCCACACCCACATAGCCAGCCAGCCAGCCAACCAGCTGCTGCTTCCCTTCCTTAGCCACACCCACATAGCCGGCCAGCCAGCCAAACAGCTGCTGCTTCCCTTCCTTAGCCACACCCACATAGCAGGCCAGCCAACCAGATGCTACCTCCTTTCCTTAGCCACACCCACATAGCCAGCCAGCCAACCAGCTACTGCTTCCCTTCCTTAGCCACACCCACAAAGCTGGCCAGCCAACCAGATGCTGCCTCCTTTCATTAGCCACACCCACATAGCCATCCAGCCAGCCAACCAGCTGCTGCTTCCCTTCCTTTGCCACACCCACATAGCAGGCCAGCCAACCAGATGCTGCCTCCTTTCCTAAGCCACACCCACATAGCCAGCCAGCCAACCAGCTGCTGCATCCATTCCTTAGCCACACCCACATAGCCAGCCAACCAGATGCTGCTTCCCTTCCTTAGCCACATCCCACATAGCCAGTTAGCCAACCAGCTGCTGCATCCATTCCTTAGCCACACCCACATAGCCAGCCAACCAGATGCTGCCTCCTTTCCTTAGCCACACCCACATAGCCAGCCAGCCAACCAGCTGCTGCATCCATTCCTTAACCACACCCACATAGCCAGACAATCAGATGCTGCTTCCCTTCCTTAGCCACATCCCACAAAGCAAGACAGCCAACCAGCTGCTGCTTCCCTTCCTTAGCCACACCCACATAGCCAGTCAGCCAACCAGATGCGGCCTCCTTTCCTTAGCCAAACCTATATAGCCAGCCAGTCAGCTGCTGCTTCCATTCCTTAGCCACACCCACATAGCCAGCCAGCCAACCAGCTGCTGCATCCATTCCTTAACCACACCCACATAGCCAGACAACCAGCTGCTGCTTCCCTTCCTTAGCAACACCCACATAGCTGGCCAGCCAACCAGATGCTGCTTCCCTTCCTTAGCCACACCCACATAGCCAGCCAGCCAGCCAGATGCTGCTTCCCGTCCTTAGCCACACCCACATAGCCAGCCAGCCAGCTGCTGCTTCCCTTCCTTAGCCACACCCACATAGCCATCCAGCCAGTTAGCTTCTGCTTCCCTTCCTTAGCCACACCCACATAGCCAGCCAACCAGATGCTGCTTCCCTTCCTTAGCCACACCCACATAGCAGGCCAGCCAACCAGATGCAACCTCCTTTCCTTAGCCACACCCACATAGCCAGCCAGCCAACCAGCTACTGCTTCCCTTCCTTAGCCACACCCACAAAGCTGGCCAGCCAACCAGATGCTACCTCCTTTCCTTATCCACACCCACATAGCCAGCCAGCCAACCAGCTACTGCTTTCCTTCCTTAGCCACACCCACAAAGCTGGCCAGCCAACCAGATGCTGCCTCCTTTCATTAGCCACACCCACATAGCCATCCAGCCAGCCAACCAGCTGCTGCTTCCCTTCCTTTGCCACACCCACATAGCAGGCCAGCCAACCAGATGCTGCCTCCTTTCCTAAGCCACACCCACATAGCCAGCCAGCCAACCAGCTGCTGCATCCATTCCTTAGCCACACCCACATAGCCAGCCAACCAGATGCTGCTTCCCTTCCTTAGCCACATCCCACAAAGCCAGACAGCCAACCAGCTGCTGCTTCCCTTCCTTAGCCACACCCACATAGCCAGTCAGCCAACCAGATGCGGCCTCCTTTCCTTAGCCACACCCACATAGCCAGCCAGCCAACCAGATGCTGCTTCCCTTCCTTAGCCACACCCACATAGCCAGCCAGCCAACCAGATGCTGCTTCCCTTCCTTAGCCACACCCACATAGCCAGCCAGCCAACCAGATGCTGCTTCCCTTCCTTAGACACACCCACATAGCTGGCCATTCAACCAGATGCTGCTTCCCTTCCTTAGCCACACCCACATAGCCAGCCAGCCAGCCAGATGCTGCTTCCCGTCCTTAGCCACACCCACATAGCCAGCCAGCCAGTTAGCTTCTGCTTCCCTTCCTTAGCCACACCCACATAGCCAGCCAACCAGATGCTGCTTCCCTTCCTTAGCCACATCCCACATAGCAGCACACTGCTGCAGCAGCCTATCAGACGATCAGCCTATCGGTCGTTATCAATACGGTGCAGAGCTTTCGATGTAGACGCTGGGGGACAAGGAGATCCCAGCTCCGCTAAAACCACTGACAACTACGTGCCGTTTCCAAGGGATGATTATCTGGTTTGAATATCATCACCTCTTCAAGAGCATAGTCACA
>NW_026600621.1:0-110000 GCF_029448725.1 Salvelinus fontinalis | reverse complement strand
CTGCGACTGGGAAACTGTAGTTGGTAGCACACAGAGTTCTCTCTCTCTCTGCCAGTTGCAAACTGTGGAAGGCACGCAGCGGCAGCTTCGTGACACAGCAAACAGCTGACATGGTGCTATCCCTCAATGTCCTGAGCAAGCTGTGGCTGGGGGGGGGGGGGGGGGGGGGGGGGGCTGGAGGGCTGGAGGGCTGGAGGGCTGGGGTGCAGGACGGATGGACAGTAGCCGGTGGAGGAGGGGGGGGGTTGGCTAAGACCCAGACTACACCTCCTAGATCAGAGCAGATGATCGACACACCGCATTCAGACTGCCTCGCTCTGCCACACTGCTGACCAGACTAGACGCCACACACACACACACACACACACACACACACACACACACACACACACACACACACACACACACACACACACACACACACACACACACACACACACACACACACACACACACACACACACACACACACACACACACACACACACACATCACCGCTGACCTGACCACACCGCTCCAGACAACATCGACCACAGTAGAGACAGGATGGAGGGAGGGAGAGGACTGTGCTCTGTCTGACTTGGCCCCTACCCTCTCTCTCTCTCTCTCTCTGTCTCTCTCTCTGTCTCTCTCTCTCTCTCTCTGTCTCTCTCTCTGTCTCTCTCTTTCTCTCTCTCTGCCTCTCTCTCTCTCTCTCTCTCTCTCTCTCTGTCTCTCTCTCTGTCTCTCTCTCTCTCTCTCTGTCTCTCTCTCTGTCTCTCTCTTTCTCTCTCTCTGTCTCTCTCTCTCTCTCTCTCTCTCTCTCTCTCTGTCTCTCTCTCTGTCTCTCTCTCTGTATCTCTCTCTCTCTCTGCCTCTCTGTCTCTCTCTCTCTCTCTCTCCCTTGCTCTCTCTTTCTCCTCCTAAATCCTCCTCCCGTTTCTCTTACTCACTCACAACCTGTGCATCTCACCACATAGACATGTTTCCTACCTTCTTACTTCCTCACCACTGTTTATCTCACCACAGAGACATGACTCCTCCCTCCTTACGGTCTAGTCTATAGCACCTGGTCTAGTCTATAACACCTGGTCTAGTCTATAACACCTGGTCTAGTCTATAACACCTGGTCTAGTCTATAACACCTGGTCTAGTCTATAACACCTGGTCTAGTCTAAAACACCTGGTCTAGTCTATAACACCTGGTCTAGTCTATAAAACCTGGTCTAGTCTATAACACCTGGTCTAGTCTATAACACCTGGTCTAGTCTAAAACACCTGGTCTAGTCTAAAACACCTGGTCTAGTCTAAAACACCTGGTCTAGTCTATAACACCTGCTCTAGTCTATAACACATGCTCTCTAGTCTATAACACCTGGTCTCTAGTCTATAACACCTGCTCTCTAGTCTATAACACCTGCTCTCTAGTCTATAACACCTGCTCTAGTCTATAACACCTGGTCTAGTCTATAACACCTGGTCTCTAGTCTATAACACCTGGTCTCTAGTCTATAACACCTGGTCTCTGGTCTATAACACCTGGTCTAGTCTAAAACACCTGGTCTAGTCTATAGCACCTGGTCTAGTCTATAACACCTGGTCTAGTCTATAACCCCTGGTCACTAGTCTATAACACCAGCTCTAGTCTATAACACCTACTCTAGTCTATAACACCTGGTCTAGTCTATAACCCGTGGTCTCTAGTCTAAAACACCTGGTCTAGTCTATAACACCAGCTCTAGTCTATAACACCTACTCTAGTCTATAACACCTGGTCTAGTCTATAACACATGCTTTCTAGTCTATAACACATGATCTCTAGTCTATAACCCCTGGTCTAGTCTATAACACCTGGTCTAGTCTATAACACCTGGTCTAGTCTATAAGACATGCTTTCTAGTCTATAACACATGATCTCTAGTCTATAACACCTGGTCTAGTCTATAACACCTGGTCTAGTCTATAACACCTGCTCTAGTCTATAACACCTGGTCTAGTCTATAACACATGCTTTCTAGTCTATAACACATGATCTCTAGTCTATAACACCTGGTCTAGTATATAACACATGATCTCTAGTCTATAACAACAGCTCAAGTCTATAACACCTGCTCTCTAGTCTATAACACCTGGTCTAGTCTATAACACCTGGTCTAGTCTATAACACCTGGTCTAGTCTATAACACCTGGTCTCTAGTCTATAACACCTACTCTAGTCTATAACACCTGGTCTCTAGTCTATAACACCTGCTCTCTAGTCTATAACACCTGGTCTCTAGTCTATAACACCTGCTCTAGCCGATAACACCTGCTCTAGTCTATAACACCTGGTCTCTAGTCTATAACACCTGGTCTAGTCTAAAACACCTGGTCTAGTCTTTAACACCTGATCTCTAGTCTATAACATCTGCTCTTTAGTCTATAACACCTGCTCTCTAGTCTATAACACCTGGCCTAGTCTATAACACCTACTCTAGTGTATAACACCTGCTCTCTAGTCTATAACATCTACTCTAGTGTATAACACCTGCTCTCTAGTCTATAACACATACTCTAGTCTATAACACATGCTCTCTAGTCTATAACACATACTCTAGTCTATAACACCTGGTCTCTAGTCTATAACACCAGCTCTAGTCTATAACACCTGCTCTCTAGTCTATAACTCTTGCTCTCTAGTCTATAACACCTGGTCTCTAGTCTATAACACCTGCTCTCCAGTCTATAACACCTGGTCTCTAGTCTATAACACCTGCTCTCTAGTGTATAACACCTGGTCTCTGGTCTATAACACCTGCTCTAAAGTCTATAACACCTACTCTCTAGTCTATAACACCTGCTCACTAGTCTATAACACCTGCTCACTAGTCTATAACACCCGCTCTAGTCTATAACACCTACTCTAGTGTATAACACCTGCTCTCTAGTCTATAACACCTACTCTAGTCTATAACACATGCTCTAGTCTATAACACCTGGTCTAGTCTATAACACCTGCTCTCTAGCCTATAACACCTGCTCTCTAGTCTATAACACCTCCTCTCTAGTATATAACACCTACTCTAGTCTATAACACCTGGTCTCTAGTCTATAACACCTACTCTAGTCTATAACACATACTCTCTAGTCTATAACACCTACTCTAGTCTATAACACCTGGTCTCTAGTCTATAACACCTGCTCACTAGTCTATAACACCTGCTCTAGTCTATAACACCTGCTCTAGTCTATAACACCTGCTCTCTAGTCTATAACACCTGCTCTGGTCTATAACACCTACTCTAGTCTATAACACCTGCTCTCTAGTCTATAACACCTACTCTAGTCTATAACACCTACTCTCTAGTCTATAACACCCGCTCTAGTCTATAACACCTACTCTAGTCTATAACACCAACTCTTTAGTCTATAACACCTACTTTCTAGTCTATAACACCTGCTCTAGTCTATAACACCTACTCTCTAGTCTATAACACCTGGTCTAGTCTATAACACCTGCTCTAGTCTATAACACCCACTCTCTAGTCTATAACACCTGCTCTAGTCTATAACACCTACTCTAGTCTATAACACCTGGTCTCTAGTCTGTAACACCTACTCTAGTCTATAACACCTTCTCTAGTCTATACCACCTACTCTAGTCTATAACACCTGGTCTCTTGTCTATGACACCTGCTCTAGTCTATAACATCTGGTCTCTAGTCTATGACACCTGCTCACTAGTCTATAACACCTGCTCTCTAGTCTATAACACCTGGTCTCTAGTCTATAACACCTACTCTCTAGTCTATAACACCTAGTCTCTAGTCTATAACACCTGCTCTCTAGTCTATAACACCTGCTCTCTAGTCTATAACACCTTCTCTAGTCTATAACACCTACTCTCTAGTCTATTACACCTGGTCTCTAGTCTATAACACCTACTCTAGTCTATAACACCTGGTCTCTAGTCTATAACACCTGGTCTCTAGTCTATAACACCTGCTCACTAGTCTATAACACCCGCTCTAGTCTATAACACCTACTCTAGTGTATAACACCTGCTCTCTAGTCTATAACACCTACTCTAGTCTATAACACATGCTCTAGTCTATAACACCTGGTCTAGTCTATAACACCTGCTCTCTAGCCTATAACACCTGCTCTCTAGTCTATAACACCTCCTCTCTAGTATATAACACCTACTCTAGTCTATAACACCTGGTCTCTAGTCTATAACACCTACTCTAGTCTATAACACATACTCTCTAGTCTATAACACCTACTCTAGTCTATAACACCTGGTCTCTAGTCTATAACACCTGCTCACTAGTCTATAACACCTGCTCTAGTCTATAACACCTGCTCTAGTCTATAACACCTGCTCTCTAGTCTATAACACCTGCTCTGGTCTATAACACCTACTCTAGTCTATAACACCTGCTCTCTAGTCTATAACACCTACTCTAGTCTATAACACCTACTCTCTAGTCTATAACACCCGCTCTAGTCTATAACACCTACTCTAGTCTATAACACCAACTCTTTAGTCTATAACACCTACTTTCTAGTCTATAACACCTGCTCTAGTCTATAACACCTACTCTCTAGTCTATAACACCTGGTCTAGTCTATAACACCTGCTCTAGTCTATAACACCCACTCTCTAGTCTATAACACCTGCTCTAGTCTATAACACCTACTCTAGTCTATAACACCTGGTCTCTAGTCTGTAACACCTACTCTAGTCTATAACACCTTCTCTAGTCTATACCACCTACTCTAGTCTATAACACCTGGTCTCTTGTCTATGACACCTGCTCTAGTCTATAACATCTGGTCTCTAGTCTATGACACCTGCTCACTAGTCTATAACACCTGCTCTCTAGTCTATAACACCTGGTCTCTAGTCTATAACACCTACTCTCTAGTCTATAACACCTAGTCTCTAGTCTATAACACCTGCTCTCTAGTCTATAACACCTGCTCTCTAGTCTATAACACCTTCTCTAGTCTATAACACCTACTCTCTAGTCTATTACACCTGGTCTCTAGTCTATAACACCTACTCTAGTCTATAACACCTGGTCTCTAGTCTATAACACCTGGTCTCTAGTCTATAACACCTGCTCTCTAGTCAATAACACCTTCTCTAATCTATAACACCTACTCTCTAGTCTATTACACCTGGTCTCTAGTCTATAACACCTACTCTAGTCTAAAACACCTGGTCTCTAGTCTATAACACCTGGTCTCTAGTCTATAACACCTGCTCTCTAGTCTATAACATCTACTCTCTAGTCTATAACACCTCCTCACTAGTCTATAACACCTGCTCACTATTCTATAACACCTGCTCTAGTCTATAACACCTACTCTAGTGTATAACAACTGCTCTCTAGTCTATAACAACTACTCTCTAGTCTATAACACCTGCTCTAGTCTATAACACCTACTCAAGTCTATAACACCTGGTCTCTAGTCTATAACACCTGGTCTCTAGTCTATAACACCTGCTCTCTAGTCTATAACACCTGCTCTCTAGTCTATAACACCTGCTCTAGTATATAACACCAGCTCTAGTCTATAACACCTGGTCTCTAGTATATAACACCTGGTCTAGTCTATAACACCTACTCTAGTTTATAACACCTGCTCTCCAGTCTATAACACCTAATCTAGTCTATAACACCTGCTCTAGTCTATAACACATGCTCTCTAGTCTATAACAACTGGTCTCTAGTCTACAACACCTGGTCTCTAGTCTATAACACCTGCTTTCTAGTCTATAACACCTGCTCTATTCTATAACACCTACTCTCTAGTCTATAACACCTGCTCTAGTCTATAACACCTGCTGTAGTATATAACACCAGCTCTAGTCTATAACACCTACTCTAGTGTATAACACCTACTCTAGTATATAACACCTGGTCTCTAGTCTATAACACCTAGTCTCTAGTCTATTACACCTGCTCTAGTCTATAACACCTGCGCTAGTTCATAACACCAGCTCTAGTCTATAACACCTGGTCTCTAGTCTATAACACCTGGTCTAGTCTATAACACCTACTCTAGTGTATAACACCTGCTCTCTAGTCTATAACACCTACTCTAGTCTATAACACCTGCTCTCTAGTCTATAACACCTACTCTGGTGTATAACACCTGCTCTAGTCTATAACACCTGCTCTAGTCTATAACACCTGGTCTCTAGTCTATAACACCTGGTCTTGTGTATAACACCTGCTCTCTAGTCTATAACACCTGGTCTCTAGTCTATAACACCTGCTCTAGTCTATAACACCTGCTCTCTAGTCTATAACACCTGGTCTCTAGTCTATAACACCAGCTCTCCAGTCTATAACACCTAATCTAGTCTATAACACCTGCTCTAGTCTATAACACATGCTCTCTAGTCTATAACAACTGGTCTCTAGTCTATAACACCTGGTCTCTAGTCTATAACACCCGCTCTCTAGTCTATAACACCTGCTCTAGTCTATAACACCTACTCTCTAGTCTATAACACCTGCTCTAGTCTATAACACCTGGTCTCTAGTCTATAACACCTGCTCTAGTCTATAACACCTGCTCTAGTATATAACACCAGCTCTAGTCTATAACACCTACTCTAGTGTATAACACCTACTCTAGTATATAACACCTGGTCTCTAGTCTATAACACCTGGTCTCTAGTCTATAACACCTGCTCTAGTCTATAACACCTGGTCTAGTCTAAAACACCTGGTCTAGTCTATAACACCTGGTCTAGTCTATAAAACCTGGTCTAGTCTATAACACCTGGTCTAGTCTATAACACCTGGTCTAGTCTAAAACACCTGGTCTAGTCTAAAACACCTGGTCTAGTCTAAAACACCTGGTCTAGTCTATAACACCTGCTCTAGTCTATAACACATGCTCTATAGTCTATAACACCTGGTCTCTAGTCTATAACACCTGCTCTCTAGTCTATAACACCTGCTCTAGTCTATAACACCTGGTCTAGTCTATAACACCTGGTCTCTAGTCTATAACACCTGGTCTCTAGTCTATAACACCTGGTCTCTGGTCTATAACACCTGGTCTAGTCTAAAACACCTGGTCTAGTCTATAGCACCTGGTCTAGTCTATAACACCTGGTCTAGTCTATAACCCCTGGTCACTAGTCTATAACACCAGCTCTAGTCTATAACACCTACTCTAGTCTATAACACCTGGTCTAGTCTATAACCCGTGGTCTCTAGTCTAAAACACCTGGTCTAGTCTATAACACCAGCTCTAGTCTATAACACCTACTCTAGTCTATAACACCTGGTCTAGTCTATAACACATGCTTTCTAGTCTATAACACATGATCTCTAGTCTATAACCCCTGGTCTAGTCTATAACACCTGGTCTAGTCTATAACACCTGGTCTAGTCTATAAGACATGCTTTCTAGTCTATAACACATGATCTCTAGTCTATAACACCTGGTCTAGTCTATAACACCTGGTCTAGTCTATAACACCTGCTCTAGTCTATAACACCTGGTCTAGTCTATAACACATGCTTTCTAGTCTATAACACATGATCTCTAGTCTATAACACCTGGTCTAGTATATAACACATGATCTCTAGTCTATAACAACAGCTCAAGTCTATAACACCTGCTCTCTAGTCTATAACACCTGGTCTAGTCTATAACACCTGGTCTAGTCTATAACACCTGGTCTAGTCTATAACACCTGGTCTCTAGTCTATAACACCTACTCTAGTCTATAACACCTGGTCTCTAGTCTATAACACCTGCTCTCTAGTCTATAACACCTGGTCTCTAGTCTATAACACCTGCTCTAGCCGATAACACCTGCTCTAGTCTATAACACCTGGTCTCTAGTCTATAACACCTGGTCTAGTCTAAAACACCTGGTCTAGTCTTTAACACCTGATCTCTAGTCTATAACATCTGCTCTTTAGTCTATAACACCTGCTCTCTAGTCTATAACACCTGGCCTAGTCTATAACACCTACTCTAGTGTATAACACCTGCTCTCTAGTCTATAACATCTACTCTAGTGTATAACACCTGCTCTCTAGTCTATAACACATACTCTAGTCTATAACACATGCTCTCTAGTCTATAACACATACTCTAGTCTATAACACCTGGTCTCTAGTCTATAACACCAGCTCTAGTCTATAACACCTGCTCTCTAGTCTATAACTCTTGCTCTCTAGTCTATAACACCTGGTCTCTAGTCTATAACACCTGCTCTCCAGTCTATAACACCTGGTCTCTAGTCTATAACACCTGCTCTCTAGTGTATAACACCTGGTCTCTGGTCTATAACACCTGCTCTAAAGTCTATAACACCTACTCTCTAGTCTATAACACCTGCTCACTAGTCTATAACACCTGCTCACTAGTCTATAACACCCGCTCTAGTCTATAACACCTACTCTAGTGTATAACACCTGCTCTCTAGTCTATAACACCTACTCTAGTCTATAACACATGCTCTAGTCTATAACACCTGGTCTAGTCTATAAAACCTGCTCTCTAGCCTATAACACCTGCTCTCTAGTCTATAACACCTCCTCTCTAGTATATAACACCTACTCTAGTCTATAACACCTGGTCTCTAGTCTATAACACCTACTCTAGTCTATAACACATACTCTCTAGTCTATAACACCTACTCTAGTCTATAACACCTGGTCTCTAGTCTATAACACCTGCTCACTAGTCTATAACACCTGCTCTAGTCTATAACACCTGCTCTAGTCTATAACACCTGCTCTCTAGTCTATAACACCTGCTCTGGTCTATAACACCTACTCTAGTCTATAACACCTGCTCTCTAGTCTATAACACCTACTCTAGTCTATAACACCTACTCTCTAGTCTATAACGCCCGCTCTAGTCTATAACACCTACTCTAGTCTATAACACCAACTCTTTAGTCTATAACACCTACTTTCTAGTCTATAACACCTGCTCTAGTCTATAACACCTACTCTCTAGTCTATAACACCTGGTCTAGTCTATAACACCTGCTCTAGTCTATAACACCCACTCTCTAGTCTATAACACCTGCTCTAGTCTATAACACCTACTCTAGTCTATAACACCTGGTCTCTAGTCTGTAACACCTACTCTAGTCTATAACACCTTCTCTAGTCTATACCACCTACTCTAGTCTATAACACCTGGTCTCTTGTCTATGACACCTGCTCTAGTCTATAACATCTGGTCTCTAGTCTATGACACCTGCTCACTAGTCTATAACACCTGCTCTCTAGTCTATAACACCTGGTCTCTAGTCTATAACACCTACTCTCTAGTCTATAACACCTAGTCTCTAGTCTATAACACCTGCTCTCTAGTCTATAACACCTGCTCTCTAGTCTATAACACCTTCTCTAGTCTATAACACCTACTCTCTAGTCTATTACACCTGGTCTCTAGTCTATAACACCTACTCTAGTCTATAACACCTGGTCTCTAGTCTATAACACCTGGTCTCTAGTCTATAACACCTGCTCTCAAGTCTATAACACCTTCTCTAATCTATAACACCTACTCTCTAGTCTATTACACCTGGTCTCTAGTCTATAACACCTACTCTAGTCTATAACACCTGGTCTCTAGTCTATAACACCTGGTCTCTAGTCTATAACACCTGCTCTCTAGTCTATAACATCTACTCTCTAGTCTATAACACCTCCTCACTAGTCTATAACACCTGCTCACTATTCTATAACACCTGCTCTAGTCTATAACACCTACTCTAGTGTATAACAACTGCTCTCTAGTCTATAACAACTACTCTCTAGTCTATAACACCTGCTCTAGTCTATAACACCTACTCAAGTCTATAACACCTGGTCTCTAGTCTATAACACCTGGTCTCTAGTCTATAACACCTGCTCTCTAGTCTATAACACCTGCTCTCTAGTCTATAACACCTGCTCTAGTATATAACACCAGCTCTAGTCTATAACACCTGGTCTCTAGTATATAACACCTGGTCTAGTCTATAACACCTACTCTAGTTTATAACACCTGCTCTCCAGTCTATAACACCTAATCTAGTCTATAACACCTGCTCTAGTCTATAACACATGCTCTCTAGTCTATAACAACTGGTCTCTAGTCTACAACACCTGGTCTCTAGTCTATAACACCTGCTTTCTAGTCTATAACACCTGCTCTATTCTATAACACCTACTCTCTAGTCTATAACACCTGCTCTCTAGTCTATAACACCTGCTGTAGTATATAACACCAGCTCTAGTCTATAACACCTACTCTAGTGTATAACACCTACTCTAGTATATAACACCTGGTCTCTAGTCTATAACACCTAGTCTCTAGTCTATAACACCTGCTCTAGTCTATAACACCTGCGCTAGTTCATAACACCAGCTCTAGTCTATAACACCTGGTCTCTAGTCTATAACACCTGGTCTAGTCTATAACACCTACTCTAGTGTATAACACCTGCTCTCTAGTCTATAACACCTACTCTAGTCTATAACACCTGCTCTCTAGTCTATAACACCTACTCTGGTGTATAACACCTGCTCTAGTCTATAACACCTGCTCTAGTCTATAACACCTGGTCTCTAGTCTATAACACCTGGTCTTGTGTATAACACCTGCTCTCTAGTCTATAACACCTGGTCTCTAGTCTATAACACCTGCTCTAGTCTATAACACCTGCTCTCTAGTCTATAACACCTGGTCTCTAGTCTATAACACCAGCTCTCCAGTCTATAACACCTAATCTAGTCTATAACACCTGCTCTAGTCTATAACACATGCTCTCTAGTCTATAACAACTGGTCTCTAGTCTATAACACCTGGTCTCTAGTCTATAACACCCGCTCTCTAGTCTATAACACCTGCTCTAGTCTATAACACCTACTCTCTAGTCTATAACACCTGCTCTAGTCTATAACACCTGGTCTCTAGTCTATAACACCTGCTCTAGTCTATAACACCTGCTCTAGTATATAACACCAGCTCTAGTCTATAACACCTACTCTAGTGTATAACACCTACTCTAGTATATAACACCTGGTCTCTAGTCTATAACACCTGGTCTCTAGTCTATAACACCTGCTCTAGTCTATAACACCTGGTCTAGTCTAAAACACCTGGTCTAGTCTATAACACCTGGTCTAGTCTATAAAACCTGGTCTAGTCTATAACACCTGGTCTAGTCTATAACACCTGGTCTAGTCTAAAACACCTGGTCTAGTCTAAAACACCTGGTCTAGTCTAAAACACCTGGTCTAGTCTATAACACCTGCTCTAGTCTATAACACATGCTCTATAGTCTATAACACCTGGTCTCTAGTCTATAACACCTGCTCTCTAGTCTATAACACCTGCTCTAGTCTATAACACCTGGTCTAGTCTATAACACCTGGTCTCTAGTCTATAACACCTGGTCTCTAGTCTATAACACCTGGTCTCTGGTCTATAACACCTGGTCTAGTCTAAAACACCTAGTCTAGTCTATAGCACCTGGTCTAGTCTATAACACCTGGTCTAGTCTATAACCCGTGGTCTCTAGTCTATAACACCTGGTCTCTAGTCTATAACACCAGCTCTAGTCTATAACACCTACTCTAGTCTATAACACCTGGTCTAGTCTACAACCCGTGGTCTCTAGTCTAAAACACCTGGTCTAGTCTATAACACCAGCTCTAGTCTATAACACCTACTCTAGTCTATAACACCTGGTCTAGTCTATAACACATGCTTTCTAGTCTATAACACATGATCTCTAGTCTATAACCCCTGGTCTAGTCTATAACACCTGGTCTAGTCTATAACACCTGGTCTAGTCTATAACACATGCTTTCTAGTCTATAACACATGATCTCTTGTCTATAACACCTGGTCTAGTCTATAACACCTGGTCTAGTCTATAACACCTGCTCTAGTCTATAACACCTGGTCTAGTCTATAACACATGCTTTCTAGTCTATAACACATGATCTCTAGTCTATAACACCTGGTCTAGTATATAACACATGATCTCTAGTCTATAACAACAGCTCAAGTCTATAACACGTGCTCTCTAGTCTATAACACCTGGTCTAGTCTATAACACCTGGTCTAGTCTATAACACCTGGTCTCTAGTCTATAACACCTACTCTAGTCTATAACACCTGGTCTCTAGTCTATAACACCTGCTCTCTAGTCTATAACACCTGGTCTCTAGTCTATAACACCTGCTCTAGCCGATAACACCTGCTCTAGTCTATAACACCTGGTCTCTAGTCTATAACACCTGGTCTAGTCTAAAACACCTGGTCTAGTCTTTAACACCTGATCTCTAGTCTAAAACATCTGCTCTTTAGTCTATAACACCTGCTCTCTAGTCTATAACACCTGGCCTAGTCTATAACACCTTTTCTAGTGTATAACACCTGCTCTCTAGTCTATAACATCTACTCTAGTGTATAACACCTGCTCTCTAGTCTATAACACATACTCTAGTCTATAACACATGCTCTCTAGTCTATAACACATACTCTAGTCTATAACACCTGGTCTCTAGTCTATAACACCAGCTCTAGTCTATAACACCTGCTCTCTAGTCTATAACTCTTGCTCTCTAGTCTATAACACCTGGTCTCTAGTCTATAACACCTGCTCTCCAGTCTATAACACCTGGTCTCTAGTCTATAACACCTGCTCTCTAGTGTATAACACCTGGTCTCTGGTCTATAACACCTGCTCTAAAGTCTATAACACCTACTCTCTAGTCTATAACACCTGCTTACTAGTCTATAACACCTGCTCACTAGTCTATAACACCTGCTCTAGTCTATAACACCTACTCTAGTGTATAACACCTGCTCTCTAGTCTATAACACCTACTCTAGTCTATAACACATGCTCTAGTCTATAACACCTGGTCTAGTCTATAACACCTGCTCTCTAGCCTATAACACCTGCTCTCTAGTCTATAACACCTCCTCTCTAGTATATAACACCTACTCTAGTCTATAACACCTGGTCTCTAGTCTATAACACCTACTCTAGTCTATAACACATACTCTCTAGTCTATAACACCTACTCTAGTCTATAACACCTGGTCTCTAGTCTATAACACCTGCTCACTAGTCTATAACACCTGCTCTAGTCTATAACACCTGCTCTAGTCTATAACACCTGCTCTCTAGTCTATAACACCTGCTCTGGTCTATAACACCTACTCTAGTCTATAACACCTGCTCTCTAGTCTATAACACCTACTCTAGTCTATAACACCTACTCTCTAGTCTATAACACCCGCTCTAGTCTATAACACCTACTCTAGTCTATAACACCAACTCTCTAGTCTATAACACCTACTTTCTAGTCTATAACACCTGCTCTAGTCTATAACACCTACTCTCTAGTCTATAACACCTGGTCTAGTCTATAACACCTGCTCTAGTCTATAACACCCACTCTCTAGTCTATAACACCTGCTCTAGTCTATAACACCTACTCTAGTCTATAACACCTGGTCTCTAGTCTATAACACCTACTCTAGTCTATTACACCTTCTCTAGTCTATACCAGCTACTCTCTAGTCTATTACACCTGGTCTCTAGTCTATAACACCTACTCTAGTCTATAACACCTGGTCTCTAGTCTATAACACCTGGTCTCTAGTCTATAACACCTGCTCTCTAGTCTATAACATCTACTCTCTAGTCTATAACACCTCCTCACTAGTCTATAACACCTGCTCACTAGTCTATAACACCTGCTCTAGTCTATAACACCTACTCTAGTGTATAACAACTACTCTCTAGTCTATAACAACTACTCTCTAGTCTATAACACCTGCTCTAGTCTATAACACCTACTCAAGTCTATAACACCTGGTCTCTAGTCTATAACACCTGGTCTCTAGTCTATAACACCTGCTCTCTAGTCTATAACACCTGCTCTCTAGTCTATAACACCTGCTCTAGTATATAACACCAGCTCTAGTCTATAACACCTGGTCTCTAGTATATAACACCTGGTCTAGTCTATAACACCTACTCTAGTTTATAACACCTGCTCTCCAGTCTATAACACCTAATCTAGTCTATAACACCTGCTCTAGTCTATAACACATGCTCTCTAGTCTATAACAACTGGTCTCTAGTCTACAACACCTGGTCTCTAGTCTATAACACCTGCTTTCTAGTCTATAACACCTGCTCTATTCTATAACACCTACTCTCTAGTCTATAACACCTGCTCTAGTCTATAACACCTGCTCTAGTATATAAAACCAGCTCTAGTCTATAACACCTACTCTAGTGTATAACACCTACTCTAGTATATAACACCTGGTCTCTAGTCTATAACACCTGGTCTCTAGTCTTTAACACCTGCTCTAGTCTATAACACCTGCTCTAGTTTATAACACCAGCTCTAGTCTATAACACCTGGTCTCTAGTCTATAACACCTGGTCTAGTCTATAACACCTACTCTAGTGTATAACACCTGCTCTCTAGTCTATAACACCTACTCTAGTCTATAACACATGCTCTATAGTCTATAACACCTGGTCTCTAGTCTATAACACCTGCTCTCTAGTCTATAACACCTGCTCTAGTCTATAACACCTGGTCTAGTCTATAACACCTGGTCTCTAGTCTATAACACCTGGTCTCTAGTCTATAACACCTGGTCTCTGGTCTATAACACCTGGTCTAGTCTAAAACACCTAGTCTAGTCTATAGCACCTGGTCTAGTCTATAACACCTGGTCTAGTCTATAACCCGTGGTCTCTAGTCTATAACACCTGGTCTCTAGTCTATAACACCAGCTCTAGTCTATAACACCTACTCTAGTCTATAACACCTGGTCTAGTCTATAACCCGTGGTCTCTAGTCTAAAACACCTGGTCTAGTCTATAACACCAGCTCTAGTCTATAACACCTACTCTAGTCTATAACACCTGGTCTAGTCTATAACACATGCTTTCTAGTCTATAACACATGATCTCTAGTCTATAACCCCTGGTCTAGTCTATAACACCTGGTCTAGTCTATAACACCTGGTCTAGTCTATAACACATGCTTTCTAGTCTATAACACATGATCTCTTGTCTATAACACCTGGTCTAGTCTATAACACCTGGTCTAGTCTATAACACCTGCTCTAGTCTATAACACCTGGTCTAGTCTATAACACATGCTTTCTAGTCTATAACACATGATCTCTAGTCTATAACACCTGGTCTAGTATATAACACATGATCTCTAGTCTATAACAACAGCTCAAGTCTATAACACGTGCTCTCTAGTCTATAACACCTGGTCTAGTCTATAACACCTGGTCTAGTCTATAACACCTGGTCTCTAGTCTATAACACCTACTCTAGTCTATAACACCTGGTCTCTAGTCTATAACACCTGCTCTCTAGTCTATAACACCTGGTCTCTAGTCTATAACACCTGCTCTAGCCGATAACACCTGCTCTAGTCTATAACACCTGGTCTCTAGTCTATAACACCTGGTCTAGTCTAAAACACCTGGTCTAGTCTTTAACACCTGATCTCTAGTCTAAAACATCTGCTCTTTAGTCTATAACACCTGCTCTCTAGTCTATAACACCTGGCCTAGTCTATAACACCTATTCTAGTGTATAACACCTGCTCTCTAGTCTATAACATCTACTCTAGTGTATAACACCTGCTCTCTAGTCTATAACACATACTCTAGTCTATAACACATGCTCTCTAGTCTATAACACATACTCTAGTCTATAACACCTGGTCTCTAGTCTATAACACCAGCTCTAGTCTATAACACCTGCTCTCTAGTCTATAACTCTTGCTCTCTAGTCTATAACACCTGGTCTCTAGTCTATAACACCTGCTCTCCAGTCTATAACACCTGGTCTCTAGTCTATAACACCTGCTCTCTAGTGTATAACACCTGGTCTCTGGTCTATAACACCTGCTCTAAAGTCTATAACACCTACTCTCTAGTCTATAACACCTGCTTACTAGTCTATAACACCTGCTCACTAGTCTATAACACCTGCTCTAGTCTATAACACCTACTCTAGTGTATAACACCTGCTCTCTAGTCTATAACACCTACTCTAGTCTATAACACATGCTCTAGTCTATAACACCTGGTCTAGTCTATAACACCCGCTCTCTAGCCTATAACACCTGCTCTCTAGTCTATAACACCTCCTCTCTAGTATATAACACCTACTCTAGTCTATAACACCTGGTCTCTAGTCTATAACACCTACTCTAGTCTATAACACATACTCTCTAGTCTATAACACCTACTCTAGTCTATAACACCTGGTCTCTAGTCTATAACACCTGCTCAC
The DNA here is from genome assembly GCF_029448725.1 of Salvelinus fontinalis. Taxonomy (NCBI): domain Eukaryota; kingdom Metazoa; phylum Chordata; class Actinopteri; order Salmoniformes; family Salmonidae; genus Salvelinus; species Salvelinus fontinalis. The sequence goes on along the minus strand of NW_026600621.1, from coordinate 93,691 downwards.
TAGTCTATAACACCTGCTCTAGTCTATAACACCTGCTCTAGTCTATAACACCTGCTCTCTAGTCTATAACACCTGCTCTGGTCTATAACACCTACTCTAGTCTATAACACCTGCTCTCTAGTCTATAACACCTACTCTAGTCTATAACACCTACTCTCTAGTCTATAACACCCGCTCTAGTCTATAACACCTACTCTAGTCTATAACACCAACTCTCTAGTCTATAACACCTACTTTCTAGTCTATAACACCTGCTCTAGTCTATAACACCTACTCTCTAGTCTATAACACCTGGTCTAGTCTATAACACCTGCTCTAGTCTATAACACCCACTCTCTAGTCTATAACACCTGCTCTAGTCTATAACACCTACTCTAGTCTATAACACCTGGTCTCTAGTCTATAACACCTACTCTAGTCTATTACACCTTCTCTAGTCTATACCAGCTACTCTAGTCCATAACACCTGGTCTCTTGTCTATGACACCTGCTCTAGTCTATAACATCTGGTCTCTAGTCTATGACACCTGCTCACTAGTCTATAACACCTGCTCTCTAGTCTATAAAACCTGGTCTCTAGTCTATAACACCTACTCTCTAGTCTATAGCACCTAGTCTCTAGTCTATAACACCTGCTCTCTAGTCTATAACACCTGCTCTCTAGTCTATAACACCTTCTCTAGTCTATAACACCTACTCTCTAGTCTATTACACCTGGTCTCTAGTCTATAACACCTACTCTAGTCTATAACACCTGGTCTCTAGTCTATAACACCTGGTCTCTAGTCTATAACACCTGCTCTCTAGTCTATAACATCTACTCTCTAGTCTATAACACCTCCTCACTAGTCTATAACACCTGCTCACTAGTCTATAACACCTGCTCTAGTCTATAACACCTACTCTAGTGTATAACAACTACTCTCTAGTCTATAACAACTACTCTCTAGTCTATAACACCTGCTCTAGTCTATAACACCTACTCAAGTCTATAACACCTGGTCTCTAGTCTATAACACCTGGTCTCTAGTCTATAACACCTGCTCTCTAGTCTATAACACCTGCTCTCTAGTCTATAACACCTGCTCTAGTATATAACACCAGCTCTAGTCTATAACACCTGGTCTCTAGTATATAACACCTGGTCTAGTCTATAACACCTACTCTAGTTTATAACACCTGCTCTCCAGTCTATAACACCTAATCTAGTCTATAACACCTGCTCTAGTCTATAACACATGCTCTCTAGTCTATAACAACTGGTCTCTAGTCTACAACACCTGGTCTCTAGTCTATAACACCTGCTTTCTAGTCTATAACACCTGCTCTATTCTATAACACCTACTCTCTAGTCTATAACACCTGCTCTAGTCTATAACACCTGCTCTAGTATATAAAACCAGCTCTAGTCTATAACACCTACTCTAGTGTATAACACCTACTCTAGTATATAACACCTGGTCTCTAGTCTATAACACCTGGTCTCTAGTCTTTAACACCTGCTCTAGTCTATAACACCTGCTCTAGTTTATAACACCAGCTCTAGTCTATAACACCTGGTCTCTAGTCTATAACACCTGGTCTAGTCTATAACACCTACTCTAGTGTATAACACCTGCTCTCTAGTCTATAACACCTACTCTAGTCTATAACACCTGCTCTCTAGTCTATAACACCTACTCTGGTGTATAACACCTGCTCTAGTCTATAACACCTGCTCTTGTCTATAACACCTGGTCTCTAGTCTATAACACCTGGTCTTGTGTATAACACCTGCTCTCTAGTCTATAACACCTGGTCTCTAGTCTATAACACCTGCTCTAGTCTATAACACCTGCTCTCTAGTCTATAACACCTGGTCTCTAGTCTATAACACCAGCTCTCCAGTCTATAACACCTAATCTAGTCTATAACACCTGCTCTAGTCTATAACACATGCTCTCTAGTCTATAACAACTGGTCTCTAGTCTATAACACCTGGTCTCTAGTCTATAACACCTGCTCTCTAGTCTATAACACCTGCTCTAGTCTATAACACCTACTCTCTAGTCTATAACACCTGCTCTAGTCTATAACACCTGGTCTCTAGTCTATAACACCTGCTCTAGTCTATAACACCTGCTCTAGTATATAACACCAGCTCCAGTCTATAACACCTACTCTAGTGTATAACACCTACTCTAGTATATAACACCTGGTCTCTAGTCTATAACACCTGGTCTCTAGTCTATAACACCCGCTCTAGTCTATAACACCTGCTCTAGTTTATAACACCAGCTCTAGTCTATAACACCTGGTCTCTAGTCTATAACACCTGGTCTAGTCTATAACACCTACTCTAGTATATAACACCTGGTCTCTAGTCTATAACACCTGGTCTCTAGTGTATAACACCTGCTCTCTAGTCTAAAACACCTACTCTAGTCTATAAGACCTGCTTTCTAGTCTATAACACCTGCTCTAGTCTATAACACCTACTCTCTACTCTATAACACCTACTCTCTAGTCTATAACACCTGCTCTAGTCTAAAACACATGGACTCTAGTCTATAACACCTGCTATAGTATATAACACCAGCTCTAGTCTATAACACCTGCTCTCTAGTCTATCACACCTACTCTAGTGTATAACACCTGCTCTAGTCTATACCACCTGCTCTCTAGTCTATAACACCTGGTCTCTAGTCTATAACACCAGCTCTCTAGTCTATAACACCTGCTCTCTAGTCTATAACACCTGCTATAGTCTATAACACCTGCTCTCTAGTCTATAACACCTGCTCTCTAGTCTATAACACCTGCTCTAGTCTATAACACCATCTCTAGTCTATAACACCTACTCTCTAGTTTATAACACCTGCTCGCTAGTCTATAACACCTACTCTAGTCTATAACACCTGGTCTCTAGTCTATAACACCTACTCTAGTCTATAACACCTACTCTAGTCTATAACACCTGCTCTAGTATATAACACCTACTCTCTAGTCTATAACACCTGCTCTAGTCTATAACACCTGCTCTCTAGTCTATAACACCTACTCTAGTCTATAACAACATCTCTAGTCTATAACACCTGGTCTCTAGTCTATAACACCTGGTCTCTATTCTATAACACCTACTCTAGTCTATAACACCTGGTCTCCAGTCTATAACACCTGGTTTCTAGTCTATAACACCTGCTCTCTAGTCTATAACACCTACTCTCTAGTTTATAACACATGCTTTCTAGCCTATAACACCTGGTCTCTAGTCTATAACACCTGCTCTAGTCTATAACACCTGCTCTCTAGTCTATAACACCTGCTCCAGTATATAACACCTGGTCTAGTCTATAACACCTGGTCTCTAGTCTATAACACCTGCTCTAGTCTATAACACCAGCTCTAGTCTATAACACCAGCTCTAGTCTATAACACCTACTCTAGTGTATAACACCTGCTCTAGTCTATAACACCTACTCTAGTCTATAACACCTGGTCTCTAGTCTATAACACCTACTCTAGTCTATAACACCTACTCAAGTCTATAACACCTGCTCTAGTCTATAACACCTGCTCTCTAGTCTATAACACCTGCTCTCTAGTCTATTACACCTGCTCTCTAGTCTATAACACCTGATCTAGTCTATAACACCTGGTCTCTAGTCTATAACACCTACTCTAGTCTATAACAATTGCTCTAGTCTATAACACCTGCTCTAGTCTATAACACCTGGTCTCTAGTCTATAACACCTGCTCTCTAGTCTATAACACCTGTTCTAGTCTATAACACCTGGTATCTAGTCTATAACACCTGCTCTCTAGTCTATAACACCTGCTCTAGCATATAACACCTGGTCTAGTCTATAAAACCTGGTCTCTAGTCTATAACACCAGCTCTAGTCTATAACACCTACTCTAGTGTATAACACCTACTCTGGTGTATAACACCTACTCTAGTCTATAACACCTGGTCTCTAGTCTATAACACCTACTCTAGTCTATAACACCTACTCTAGTCTATAACACCTACTCTCTAGTCTATAACACCTGCTCTAGTCTATAACACCTACTCTCTAGTCTATAACACCTGCTCTAGTCTATAACACCTACTCTCTAGTCTATAACACCTGATCTAGTCTATAACACCTGGTCTCTAGTCTATAACACCTACTCTAGTCTATAACAACTGCTCTAGTCTATAACACCTGCTCTAGTCTATAACACCTGGTCTCTAGTCTATAACACCTGCTCTCTAGTCTATAACACCTGTTCTAGTCTATAACACCTGGTATCTAGTCTATAACACCTGCTCTCTAGTCTATAACACCTGCTCTAGCATATAACACCTGGTCTAGTCTATAAAACCTGGTCTCTAGTCTATAACACCAGCTCTAGTCTATAACACCTACTCTAGTGTATAACACCTACTCTGGTGTATAACACCTACTCTAGTCTATAACACCTGGTCTCTAGTCTATAACACCTACTCTAGTCTATAACACCTACTCTAGTCTATAACACCTGGTCTCTAGTCTATAACACCTACTCTAGTCTATAACACCTACTCAAGTCTATAACACCTGCTCTAGTCTATAACACCTGCTCTCTAGTCTATAACACCTGCTCTCTAGTCTATTACACCTGCTCTCTAGTCTATAACACCTGATCTAGTCTATAACACCTGGTCTCTAGTCTATAACACCTACTCTAGTCTATAACACCTACTCTAGTCTATAACACCTGCTCTAGTCTATAACACCTACTCTCTAGTCTATAACACCTGCTCTAGTCTATAACACCTGCTCTCTAGTCTATAACACCTACTCTAGTCTATAACAACATCTCTAGTCTATAACACCTGGTCTCTAGTCTATAACACCTGGTCTCTATTCTATAACACCTACTCTAGTCTATAACACCTGGTCTCCAGTCTATAACACCTGGTTTCTAGTCTATAACACCTGCTCTCTAGTCTATAACACCTACTCTCTAGTTTATAACACATGCTTTCTAGTCTATAACACCTGGTCTCTAGTCTATAACACCTGCTCTAGTCTATAACACCTGCTCTCTAGTCTATAACACCTGCTCCAGTATATAACACCTGGTCTAGTCTATAACACCTGGTCTCTAGTCTATAACACCTGCTCTAGTCTATAACACCAGCTCTAGTCTATAACACCAGCTCTAGTCTATAACACCTACTCTAGTGTATAACACCTGCTCTAGTCTCTAACACCTACTCTAGTCTATAACACCTGGTCTCTAGTCTATAACACCTACTCTAGTCTATAACACCTACTCAAGTCTATAACACCTGCTCTAGTCTATAACACCTGCTCTCTAGTCTATAACACCTGCTCTCTAGTCTATTACACCTGCTCTCTAGTCTATAACACCTGATCTAGTCTATAACACCTGGTCTCTAGTCTATAACACCTACTCTAGTCTATAACAACTGCTCTAGTCTATAACACCTGCTCTAGTCTATAACACCTGGTCTCTAGTCTATAACACCTGCTCTCTAGTCTATAACACCTGTTCTAGTCTATAACACCTGGTATCTAGTCTATAACACCTGCTCTCTAGTCTATAACACCTGCTCTAGCATATAACACCTGGTCTAGTCTATAAAACCTGGTCTCTAGTCTATAACACCAGCTCTAGTCTATAACACCTACTCTAGTGTATAACACCTACTCTGGTGTATAACACCTACTCTAGTCTATAACACCTGGTCTCTAGTCTATAACACCTACTCTAGTCTATAACACCTACTCTCTAGTCAATAACACCTACTCTCTAGTCTATAACACCTACTCTAGTCTATAACACCTGGTCTCTTGTCTATGACACCTGCTCCAGTCTATAAAATCTGGTCTCTAGTCTATAACACCTGCTCACTAGTCTATAACACCTGCTCTCTAGTCTATAACACCTGGAATCTAGTCTATAACACCTACTCTCTAGTCTATAACACCTATTCTCTAGTCTATAACACCTGCTCTCTAGTCTATAACACCTGCTCTCTAGTCTATAACACCTGCTCTAGTCTATAACACCTAGTCTCTAGTCTATAACACCTGGTCTCTAGTCTATAACACCTGGTCTCTAGTCTATAACACCTGGTCTCTAGTCTATAACACCTGCTCTCTAGTCTATAACACCTGCTCACTAGTCTATAACACCTGCTCACTAGTCTATAACACCTGCTCTAGTCTATAACACGTACTCTAGTGTATAACAACTGCTCTCTAGTCTATAACACCTACTATCTAGTCTAAAACACCTGCTCTAGTATATAACACCAGCTCTAGTCTATACCACCTGGTCCCTAGTCTATAACACCTGCTCTCTAGTCTATAGCACCTGCTCTAGTCTATAACACCTACTCTCTAGTCTATAACACCTGCTCTAGTCTATAACACCTGGTCTCTAGTCTATAACACCTGGTCTAGTCTATAACACCTGGTCTCTAGTCTACAACACCTGCTCTAGTCTATAACACCTACTCTAGTCTATAACACCTGCTCTAGTCTATAACACCTGGTCTCTAGTCTATAACACCTGCTCTAGTCTATAACACCTACTCTAGTGTATAACACCTACTCTAGTCTATAACACCTGCTCTAGTCTATAACACCTGGTATCTAGTATATAACACCTACTCTAGTCTATAACACCTACTCTAGTCTATAACACCCACTCTCTAGTCTATAACACCTGCTCTAGTCTATAACACCTACTCTCTAGTCTATAACACCTGCTCTAGTCCATAACACCTGGTCTCTTGTCTATGACACCTGCTCTAGTCTATAACATCTGGTCTCTAGTCTATGACACCTGCTCACTAGTCTATAACACCTGCTCTCTAGTCTATAACACCTGGTCTCTAGTCTATAACACCTACTCTCTAGTCTATAACACCTAGTCTCTAGTCTATAACACCTGCTCTCTAGTCTATAACACCTGCTCTCTAGTCTATAACACCTTCTCTAGTCTATAACACCTACTCTCTAGTCTATTACACCTGGTCTCTAGTCTATAACACCTACTCTAGTCTATAACACCTGGTCTCTAGTCTATAACACCTGGTCTCTAGTCTATAACACCTGCTCTCTAGTCTATAACATCTACTCTCTAGTCCATAACACCTCCTCACTAGTCTATAACACCTGCTCACTAGTCTATAACACCTGCTCTAGTCTATAACACCTACTCTAGTGTATAACAACTACTCTCTAGTCTATAACAACTACTCTCTAGTCTATAACACCTGCTCTAGTCTATAACAACTACTCTCTAGTCTATAACACCTGCTCTAGTCTATAACACCTACTCAAGTCTATAACACCTGCTCTCTAGTCTATAACACCTGCTCTCTAGTCTATAACACCTGCTCTAGTCTATAACACCATCTCTAGTCTATAACACCTACTCTCTAGTTTATAACACCTGCTCACTAGTCTATAACACCTGCTCTCTAGTCTATAACACCTGCTCTAGTCTATAACACCTACTCTCTAGTCTATAACACCTGCTCTAGTCTATAACACCTGCTCTCTAGTCTATAACACCTACTCTAGTCTATAACAACATCTCTAGTCTATAACACCTGGTCTCTAGTCTATAACACCTGGTCTCTATTCTATAACACCTACTCTAGTCTATAACACCTGGTCTCCAGTCTATAACACCTGGTTTCTAGTCTATAACACCTGCTCTCTAGTCTATAACACCTACTCTCTAGTTTATAACACATGCTTTCTAGTCTATAACACCTGGTCTCTAGTCTATAACACCTGCTCTAGTCTATAACACCTGCTCTCTAGTCTATAACACCTGCTCCAGTATATAACACCTGGTCTAGTCTATAACACCTGGTCTCTAGTCTATAACACCTGCTCTAGTCTATAACACCAGCTCTAGTCTATAACACCAGCTCTAGTCTATAACACCTACTCTAGTGTATAACACCTGCTCTAGTCTATAACACCTACTCTAGTCTATAACACCTGGTCTCTAGTCTATAACACCTACTCTAGTCTATAACACCTACTCAAGTCTATAACACCTGCTCTAGTCTATAACACCTGCTCTCTAGTCTATAACACCTGCTCTCTAGTCTATTACACCTGCTCTCTAGTCTATAACACCTGATCTAGTCTATAACACCTGGTCTCTAGTCTATAACACCTACTCTAGTCTATAACAATTGCTCTAGTCTATAACACCTGCTCTAGTCTATAACACCTGGTCTCTAGTCTATAACACCTGCTCTCTAGTCTATAACACCTGTTCTAGTCTATAACACCTGGTATCTAGTCTATAACACCTGCTCTCTAGTCTATAACACCTGCTCTAGCATATAACACCTGGTCTAGTCTATAAAACCTGGTCTCTAGTCTATAACACCAGCTCTAGTCTATAACACCTACTCTAGTGTATAACACCTACTCTGGTGTATAACACCTACTCTAGTCTATAACACCTGGTCTCTAGTCTATAACACCTACTCTAGTCTATAACACCTACTCTAGTCTATAACACCTACTCTCTAGTCTATAACACCTGCTCTAGTCTATAACACCTACTCTCTAGTCTATAACACCTGCTCTAGTCTATAACACCTACTCTCTAGTCTATAACACCTACTCTCTAGTCTATAACACCTGCTCTAGTCTATAACACCTGGTCTCTAGTCTATAACACCTGGTCTAGTCTATAACACCTGGTCTCTAGTCTACAACACCTGCTCTAGTCTATAACACCTACTCTAGTCTATAACACCTGCTCTAGTCTATAGCACCTGGTCTCTAGTCTATAACACCTGCTCTAGTCTATAACACCTACTCTAGTGTATAACACCTACTCTAGTCTATAACACCTGCTCTAGTCTATAACACCTGGTATCTAGTATATAACACCTACTCTAGTCTATAACACCTACTCTAGTCTATAACACCCACTCTCTAGTCTATAACACCTGCTCTAGTCTATAACACCTACTCTCTAGTCTATAACACCTGCTCTAGTCTATAACACCTGCTCTCTAGTCTATAACACCTGGTCTCTAGTCTATAACACCTACTCTCTAGTCTATAACACCTATTCTCTAGTCTATAACACCTGCTCTCTAGTCTATAACACCTGCTCTCTAGTCTATAACACCTGCTCTAGTCTATAACACCTACTCTCTAGTCTATAACACCTGGTCTCTAGTCTATAACACCTGGTCTCTAGTCTATAACACCTGGTCTCTAGTCTATAACACCTGCTCTCTAGTCTATAACACCTGCTCACTAGTCTATAACACCTGCTCACTAGTCTATAACACCTGCTCTAGTCTATAACACGTACTCTAGTGTATAACAACTGCTCTCTAGTCTATAACACCTACTATCTAGTCTAAAACACCTGCTCTAGTATATAACACCAGCTCTAGTCTATAACACCTGGTCCCTAGTATATAACACCTGCTCTAGTCTATAATACATGCTCTCTAGTCTATAACAACTGGTCTCTAGTCTATAACACCTGCTCTCTAGTCTATAGCACCTGCTCTAGTCTATAACACCTGCTCTAGTCTATAACACGTACTCTAGTGTATAACAACTGCTCTCTAGTCTATAACACCTACTATCTAGTCTAAAACACCTGCTCTAGTATATAACACCAGCTCTAGTCTATAACACCTGGTCCCTAGTATATAACACCTGCTCTAGTCTATAATACATGCTCTCTAGTCTATAACAACTGGTCTCTAGTCTATAACACCTGCTCTCTAGTCTATAGCACCTGCTCTAGTCTATAACACCTACTCTCTAGTCTATAACACCTGCTCTAGTCTATAACACCTGGTCTCTAGTCTATAACACCTGGTCTAGTCTATAACACCTGGTCTCTAGTCTACAACACCTGCTCTAGTCTATAACACCTACTCTAGTCTATAACACCTGCTCTAGTCTATAGCACCTGGTCTCTAGTCTATAACACCTGCTCTAGTCTATAACACCTACTCTAGTGTATAACACCTACTCTAGTCTATAACACCTGCTCTAGTCTATAACACCTGGTATCTAGTATATAACACCTACTCTAGTCTATAACACCTACTCTAGTCTATAACACCCACTCTCTAGTCTATAACACCTGCTCTAGTCTATAACACCTACTCTCTAGTCTATAACACCTGCTCTAGTCTATAACACCTGCTCTCTAGTCTATAACACCTGGTCTCTAGTCTATAACACCTACTCTCTAGTCTATAACACCTATTCTCTAGTCTATAACACCTGCTCTCTAGTCTATAACACCTGCTCTCTAGTCTATAACACCTGCTCTAGTCTATAACACCTACTCTCTAGTCTATAACACCTGGTCTCTAGTCTATAACACCTGGTCTCTAGTCTATAACACCTGGTCTCTAGTCTATAACACCTGCTCTCTAGTCTATAACACCTGCTCACTAGTCTATAACACCTGCTCACTAGTCTATAACACCTGCTCTAGTCTATAACACGTACTCTAGTGTATAACAACTGCTCTCTAGTCTATAACACCTACTATCTAGTCTAAAACACCTGCTCTAGTATATAACACCAGCTCTAGTCTATAACACCTGGTCCCTAGTATATAACACCTGCTCTAGTCTATAATACATGCTCTCTAGTCTATAACAACTGGTCTCTAGTCTATAACACCTGCTCTCTAGTCTATAGCACCTGCTCTAGTCTATAACACCTACTCTCTAGTCTATAACACCTGCTCTAGTCTATAACACCTGGTCTCTAGTCTATAACACCTGGTCTAGTCTATAACACCTGGTCTCTAGTCTACAACACCTGCTCTAGTCTATAACACCTACTCTAGTCTATAACACCTGCTCTAGTCTATAGCACCTGGTCTCTAGTCTATAACACCTGCTCTAGTCTATAACACCTACTCTAGTGTATAACACCTACTCTAGTCTATAACACCTGCTCTAGTCTATAACACCTGGTATCTAGTATATAACACCTACTCTAGTCTATAACACCTACTCTAGTCTATAACACCCACTCTCTAGTCTATAACACCTGCTCTAGTCTATAACACCTACTCTCTAGTCTATAACACCTGCTCTAGTCCATAACACCTGGTCTCTTGTCTATGACACCTGCTCTAGTCTATAACATCTGGTCTCTAGTCTATGACACCTGCTCACTAGTCTATAACACCTGCTCTCTAGTCTATAACACCTGGTCTCTAGTCTATAACACCTACTCTCTAGTCTATAACACCTAGTCTCTAGTCTATAACACCTGCTCTCTAGTCTATAACACCTGCTCTCTAGTCTATAACACCTTCTCTAGTCTATAACACCTACTCTCTAGTCTATTACACCTGGTCTCTAGTCTATAACACCTACTCTAGTCTATAACACCTGGTCTCTAGTCTATAACACCTGGTCTCTAGTCTATAACACCTGCTCTCTAGTCTTTAACATCTACTCTCTAGTCTATAACACCTCCTCACTAGTCTATAACACATGCTCACTAGTCTATAACACCTGCTCTAGTCTATAACACCTACTCTAGTGTATAACAACTACTCTCTAGTCTATAACAACTACTCTCTAGTCTATAACACCTGCTCTAGTCTATAACACCTACTCAAGTCTATAACACCTGGTCTCTAGTCTATAACACCTGGTCTCTAGTCTATAACACCTGCTCTCTAGTCTATAACACCTGCTCTCTAGTCTATAACACCTGCTCTAGTATATAACACCAGCTCTAGTCTATAACACCTGGTCTCTAGTATATAACACCTGGTCTAGTCTATAACACCTACTCTAGTTTATAACACCTGCTCTCCAGTCTATAACACCTAATCTAGTCTATAACACCTGCTCTAGTCTATAACACATGCTCTCTAGTCTATAACAACTGGTCTCTAGTCTACAACACCTGGTCTCTAGTCTATAACACCTGCTTTCTAGTCTATAACACCTGCTCTATTCTATAACACCTACTCTCTAGTCTATAACACCTGCTCTAGTCTATAACACCTGGTCTCTAGTCTATAACACCTGGTCTCTAGTCTATAACACCTGCTCTAGTCTATAACACCTGCTCTAGTTTATAACACCAGCTCTAGTCTATAACACCTGGTCTCTAGTCTATAACACCTGGTCTAGTCTATAACACCTACTCTAGTGTATAACACCTGCTCTCTAGTCTATAACACCTACTCTAGTCTATAACACCTGCTCTCTAGTCTATAACACCTACTCTGGTGTATAACACCTGCTCTAGTCTATAACACCTGCTCTAGTCTATAACACCTGGTCTCTAGTCTATAACACCTGGTCTTGTGTATAACACCTGCTCTCTAGTCTATAACACCTGGTCTCTAGTCTATAACACCTGCTCTAGTCTATAACACCTGCTCTCTAGTCTATAACACCTGGTCTCTAGTCTATAACACCAGCTCTCTAGTCTATAACACCTTATCTAGTCTATAACACCTGCTCTAGTCTATAACACATGCTCTCTAGTCTATAACAACTGGTCTCTAGTCTATAACACCTGCTCTAGTCTATAACACCTGCTCTAGTATATAACACCAGCTCTAGTCTATAACACCTACTCTAGTGTATAACACCTACTCTAGTATATAACACCTGGTCTCTAGTCTATAACACCTGGTCTAGTCTATAACACCTACTCTAGTGTATAACACCTGCTCTCTAGTCTATAACACCTACTCTAGTCTATAACACCTGCTCTCTAGTCTATAACACCTACTCTAGTCTATAACACGTACTCTAGTGTATAAAAACTGCTCTCTAGTCTATAACACCTACTATCTAGTCTAAAACACCTGCTCTAGTATATAACACCAGCTCTAGTCTATAACACCTGGTCCCTAGTATATAACACCTGCTCTAGTCTATAATACATGCTCTCTAGTCTATAACAACTGGTCTCTAGTCTATAACACCTGCTCTCTAGTCTATAGCACCTGCTCTAGTCTATAACACCTACTCTCTAGTCTATAACACCTGCTCTAGTCTATAACACCTGGTCTCTAGTCTATAACACCTGGTCTAGTCTATAACACCTGGTCTCTAGTCTACAACACCTGCTCTAGTCTATAACACCTACTCTAGTCTATAACACCTGCTCTAGTCTATAACACCTGGTCTCTAGTCTATAACACCTGCTCTAGTCTATAACACCTACTCTAGTGTATAACACCTACTCTAGTCTATAACACCTGCTCTAGTCTATAACACCTGGTATCTAGTATATAACACCTACTCTAGTCTATAACACCTACTCTAGTCTATAACACCCACTCTCTAGTCTATAACACCTGCTCTAGTCTATAACACCTACTCTCTAGTCTATAACACCTGCTCTAGTCCATAACACCTGGTCTCTTGTCTATGACACCTGCTCTAGTCTATAACATCTGGTCTCTAGTCTATGACACCTGCTCACTAGTCTATAACACCTGCTCTAGTCTATAACACCTGGTCTCTAGTCTATAACACCTGGTCTTGTGTATAACACCTGCTCTCTAGTCTATAACACCTGGTCTCTAGTCTATAACACCTGCTCTAGTCTATAACACCTGCTCTCTAGTCTATAACACCTGGTCTCTAGTCTATAACACCAGCTCTCTAGTCTATAACACCTTATCTAGTCTATAACACCTGCTCTAGTCTATAACACATGCTCTCTAGTCTATAACAACTGGTCTCTAGTCTATAACACCTGGTCTCTAGTCTATAACACCTGCTCTCTAGTCTATAACACCTGCTCTAGTCTATAACACCTACTCTCTAGTCTATAACACCTGCTCTAGTCTATAACACCTGGTCTCTAGTCTATAACACCTGCTCTAGTCTATAACACCTGCTCTAGTATATAACACCAGCTCTAGTCTATAACACCTACTCTAGTGTATAACACCTACTCTAGTATATAACACCTGGTCTCTAGTCTATAACACCTGGTCTAGTCTATAACACCTACTCTAGTGTATAACACCTGCTCTCTAGTCTATAACACCTACTCTAGTCTATAACACCTGCTCTCTAGTCTATAACACCTACTCTAGTCTATAACACGTACTCTAGTGTATAAAAACTGCTCTCTAGTCTATAACACCTACTATCTAGTCTAAAACACCTGCTCTAGTATATAACACCAGCTCTAGTCTATAACACCTGGTCCCTAGTATATAACACCTGCTCTAGTCTATAATACATGCTCTCTAGTCTATAACAACTGGTCTCTAGTCTATAACACCTGCTCTCTAGTCTATAGCACCTGCTCTAGTCTATAACACCTACTCTCTAGTCTATAACACCTGCTCTAGTCTATAACACCTGGTCTCTAGTCTATAACACCTGGTCTAGTCTATAACACCTGGTCTCTAGTCTACAACACCTGCTCTAGTCTATAACACCTACTCTAGTCTATAACACCTGCTCTAGTCTATAACACCTGGTCTCTAGTCTATAACACCTGCTCTAGTCTATAACACCTACTCTAGTGTATAACACCTACTCTAGTCTATAACACCTGCTCTAGTCTATAACACCTGGTATCTAGTATATAACACCTACTCTAGTCTATAACACCTACTCTAGTCTATAACACCCACTCTCTAGTCTATAACACCTGCTCTAGTCTATAACACCTACTCTCTAGTCTATAACACCTGCTCTAGTCCATAACACCTGGTCTCTTGTCTATGACACCTGCTCTAGTCTATAACATCTGGTCTCTAGTCTATGACACCTGCTCACTAGTCTATAACACCTGCTCTAGTCTATAACACCTGGTCTCTAGTCTATAACACCTGGTCTTGTGTATAACACCTGCTCTCTAGTCTATAACACCTGGTCTCTAGTCTATAACACCTGCTCTAGTCTATAACACCTGCTCTCTAGTCTATAACACCTGGTCTCTAGTCTATAACACCAGCTCTCTAGTCTATAACACCTTATCTAGTCTATAACACCTGCTCTAGTCTATAACACATGCTCTCTAGTCTATAACAACTGGTCTCTAGTCTATAACACCTGGTCTCTAGTCTATAACACCTGCTCTCTAGTCTATAACACCTGCTCTAGTCTATAACACCTACTCTCTAGTCTATAACACCTGCTCTAGTCTATAACACCTGGTATCTAGTCTATAACACCTGCTCTAGTCTATAACACCTGCTCTAGTATATAACACCAGCTCTAGTCTATAACACCTACTCTAGTGTATAACACCTACTCTAGTATATAACACCTGGTCTCTAGTCTATAACACCTGGTCTAGTCTATAACACCTACTCTAGTGTATAACACCTGCTCTCTAGTCTATAACACCTACTCTAGTCTATAACACCTGCTCTCTAGTCTATAACACCTACTCTAGTCTATAACACGTACTCTAGTGTATAAAAACTGCTCTCTAGTCTATAACACCTACTATCTAGTCTAAAACACCTGCTCTAGTATATAACACCAGCTCTAGTCTATAACACCTGGTCCCTAGTATATAACACCTGCTCTAGTCTATAATACATGCTCTCTAGTCTATAACAACTGGTCTCTAGTCTATAACACCTGCTCTCTAGTCTATAGCACCTGCTCTAGTCTATAACACCTACTCTCTAGTCTATAACACCTGCTCTAGTCTATAACACCTGGTCTCTAGTCTATAACACCTGGTCTAGTCTATAACACCTGGTCTCTAGTCTACAACACCTGCTCTAGTCTATAACACCTACTCTAGTCTATAACACCTGCTCTAGTCTATAACACCTGGTCTCTAGTCTATAACACCTGCTCTAGTCTATAACACCTACTCTAGTGTATAACACCTACTCTAGTCTATAACACCTGCTCTAGTCTATAACACCTGGTATCTAGTATATAACACCTACTCTAGTCTATAACACCTACTCTAGTCTATAACACCCACTCTCTAGTCTATAACACCTGCTCTAGTCTATAACACCTACTCTCTAGTCTATAACACCTGCTCTAGTCCATAACACCTGGTCTCTTGTCTATGACACCTGCTCTAGTCTATAACATCTGGTCTCTAGTCTATGACACCTGCTCACTAGTCTATAACACCTGCTCTCTAGTCTATAACACCTGGTCTCTAGTCTATAACACCTACTCTCTAGTCTATAACACCTAGTCTCTAGTCTATAACACCTGCTCTCTAGTCTATAACACCTGCTCTCTAGTCTATAACACCTTCTCTAGTCTATAACACCTACTCTCTAGTCTATTACACCTGGTCTCTAGTCTATAACACCTACTCTAGTCTATAACACCTGGTCTCTAGTCTATAACACCTGGTCTCTAGTCTATAACACCTGCTCTCTAGTCTATAACATCTACTCTCTAGTCTATAACACCTCCTCACTAGTCTATAACACCTGCTCACTAGTCTATAACACCTGCTCTAGTCTATAACACCTACTCTAGTGTATAACAACTACTCTCTAGTCTATAACAACTACTCTCTAGTCTATAACACCTGCTCTAGTCTATAACACATACTCAAGTCTATAACACCTGGTCTCTAGTCTATAACACCTGCTCTCTAGTCTATAACACCTGCTCTCTAGTCTATAACACCTGCTCTCTAGTCTATAACACCTGCTCTAGTATATAACACCAGCTCTAGTCTATAACACCTGGTCTCTAGTATATAACACCTGGTCTAGTCTATAACATCTACTCTAGTTTATAACACCTGCTCTCCAGTCTATAACACCTAATCTAGTCTATAACACCTGCTCTAGTCTATAACACATGCTCTCTAGTCTATAACAACTGGTCTCTAGTCTACAACACCTGGTCTCTAGTCTATAACACCTGCTTTCTAGTCTATAACACCTGCTCTATTCTATAACACCTACTCTCTAGTCTATAACACCTGCTCTAGTCTATACCACCTGCTCTAGTATATAAAACCAGCTCTAGTCTATAACACCTACTCTAGTGTATAACACCTACTCTAGTATATAACACCTGGTCTCTAGTCTATAACACCTGGTCTCTAGTCTATAACACCTGCTCTAGTCTATAACACCTGCTCTAGTTTATAACACCAGCTCTAGTCTATAACACCTGGTCTCTAGTCTATAACACCTGGTCTAGTCTATAACACCTACTCTAGTGTATAACACCTGCTCTCTAGTCTATAACACCTACTCTAGTCTATAACACCTGCTCTCTAGTCTATAACACCTACTCTGGTGTATAACACCTGCTCTAGTCTATAACACCTGCTCTAGTCTATAACACCTGGTCTCTAGTCTATAACACCTGGTCTTGTGTATAACACCTGCTCTCTAGTCTATAACACCTGGTCTCTAGTCTATAACACCTGCTCTAGTCTATAACACCTGCTCTCTAGTCTATAACACCTGGTCTCTAGTCTATAACACCAGCTCTCCAGTCTATAACACCTAATCTAGTCTATAACACCTGCTCTAGTCTATAACACATGCTCTCTAGTCTATAACAACTGGTCTCTAGTCTATAACACCTGGTCTCTAGTCTATAACACCTGCTCTCTAGTCTATAACACCTGCTCTCTAGTCTATAACACCTGCTCTAGTCTATAACACCTACTCTCTAGTCTATAACACCTGCTCTAGTCTATAACACCTGGTCTCTAGTCTATAACACCTGCTCTAGTCTATAACACCTGCTCTAGTATATAACACCAGCTCTAGTCTATAACACCTACTCTAGTGTATAACACCTACTCTAGTATATAACACCTGGTCTCTAGTCTATAACACCTGGTCTCTAGTCTATAACACCTGCTCTAGTCTATAACACCTGCTCTAGTTTATAACACCAGCTCTAGTCTATAACACCTGGTCTCTAGTCTATAACACCTGGTCTAGTCTATAACACCTACTCTAGTATATAACACCTGGTCTCTAGTCTATAACACCTGGTCTCTAGTGTATAACACCTGCTCTCTAGTCTAAAACACCTACTCTAGTCTATAAGACCTGCTCTCTAGTCTATAACACCTGCTCTAGTCTATAACACCTACTCTCTACTCTATAACACCTACTCTCTAGTCTATAACACCTGCTCTAGTCTAAAACACATGGACTCTAGTCTATAACACCTGCTATAGTATATAACACCAGCTCTAGTCTATAACACCTGCTCTCTAGTCTATCACACCTACTCTAGTGTATAACACCTGCTCTAGTCTATAACACCTGCTCTCTAGTCTATAACACCTGGTCTCTAGTCTATAACACCAGCTCTCTAGTCTATAACACCTGCTCTCTAGTCTATAACACCTGCTATAGTCTATAACACCTGCTCTCTAGTCTATAACACCTGCTCTCTAGTCTATAACACCTGCTCTAGTCTATAACACCATCTCTAGTCTATAACACCTACTCTCTAGTTTATAACACCTGCTCACTAGTCTATAACACCTGCTCTCTAGTCTATAACACCTGCTCTAGTCTATAACACCTACTCTCTAGTCTATAACACCTGCTCTAGTCTATAACACCTGCTCTCTAGTCTATAACACCTACTCTAGTCTATAACAACATCTCTAGTCTATAACACCTGGTCTCTAGTCTATAACACCTGGTCTCTATTCTATAACACCTACTCTAGTCTATAACACCTGGTCTCCAGTCTATAACACCTGGTTTCTAGTCTATAACACCTGCTCTCTAGTCTATAACACCTACTCTCTAGTTTATAACACATGCTTTCTAGTCTATAACACCTGGTCTCTAGTCTATAACACCTGCTCTAGTCTATAACACCTGCTCTCTAGTCTATAACACCTGCTCCAGTATATAACACCTGGTCTAGTCTATAACACCTGGTCTCTAGTCTATAACACCTGCTCTAGTCTATAACACCAGCTCTAGTCTATAACACCAGCTCTAGTCTATAACACCTACTCTAGTGTATAACACCTGCTCTAGTCTATAACACCTACTCTAGTCTATAACACCTGGTCTCTAGTCTATAACACCTACTCTAGTCTATAACACCTGCTCTCTAGTCTATAACACCTGCTCTCTAGTCTATAACACCTGCTCTCTAGTCTATAACACCTGCTCTAGTATATAACACCAGCTCTAGTCTATAACACCTGGTCTCTAGTATATAACACCTGGTCTAGTCTATAACATCTACTCTAGTTTATAACACCTGCTCTCCAGTCTATAACACCTAATCTAGTCTATAACACCTGCTCTAGTCTATAACACATGCTCTCTAGTCTATAACAACTGGTCTCTAGTCTACAACACCTGGTCTCTAGTCTATAACACCTGCTTTCTAGTCTATAACACCTGCTCTATTCTATAACACCTACTCTCTAGTCTATAACACCTGCTCTAGTCTATACCACCTGCTCTAGTATATAAAACCAGCTCTAGTCTATAACACCTACTCTAGTGTATAACACCTACTCTAGTATATAACACCTGGTCTCTAGTCTATAACACCTGGTCTCTAGTCTATAACACCTGCTCTAGTCTATAACACCTGCTCTAGTTTATAACACCAGCTCTAGTCTATAACACCTGGTCTCTAGTCTATAACACCTGGTCTAGTCTATAACACCTACTCTAGTGTATAACACCTGCTCTCTAGTCTATAACACCTACTCTAGTCTATAACACCTGCTCTCTAGTCTATAACACCTACTCTGGTGTATAACACCTGCTCTAGTCTATAACACCTGCTCTAGTCTATAACACCTGG
The DNA here is from genome assembly GCF_029448725.1 of Salvelinus fontinalis. NCBI lineage: Eukaryota > Metazoa > Chordata > Actinopteri > Salmoniformes > Salmonidae > Salvelinus > Salvelinus fontinalis. The sequence goes on along the minus strand of NW_026600621.1, from coordinate 73,925 downwards.
TCTCTAGTCTATAACACCTGGTCTTGTGTATAACACCTGCTCTCTAGTCTATAACACCTGGTCTCTAGTCTATAACACCTGCTCTAGTCTATAACACCTGCTCTCTAGTCTATAACACCTGGTCTCTAGTCTATAACACCAGCTCTCCAGTCTATAACACCTAATCTAGTCTATAACACCTGCTCTAGTCTATAACACATGCTCTCTAGTCTATAACAACTGGTCTCTAGTCTATAACACCTGGTCTCTAGTCTATAACACCTGCTCTCTAGTCTATAACACCTGCTCTCTAGTCTATAACACCTGCTCTAGTCTATAACACCTACTCTCTAGTCTATAACACCTGCTCTAGTCTATAACACCTGGTCTCTAGTCTATAACACCTGCTCTAGTCTATAACACCTGCTCTAGTATATAACACCAGCTCTAGTCTATAACACCTACTCTAGTGTATAACACCTACTCTAGTATATAACACCTGGTCTCTAGTCTATAACACCTGGTCTCTAGTCTATAACACCTGCTCTAGTCTATAACACCTGCTCTAGTTTATAACACCAGCTCTAGTCTATAACACCTGGTCTCTAGTCTATAACACCTGGTCTAGTCTATAACACCTACTCTAGTATATAACACCTGGTCTCTAGTCTATAACACCTGGTCTCTAGTGTATAACACCTGCTCTCTAGTCTAAAACACCTACTCTAGTCTATAAGACCTGCTCTCTAGTCTATAACACCTGCTCTAGTCTATAACACCTACTCTCTACTCTATAACACCTACTCTCTAGTCTATAACACCTGCTCTAGTCTAAAACACATGGACTCTAGTCTATAACAACTGCTATAGTATATAACACCAGCTCTAGTCTATAACACCTGCTCTCTAGTCTATCACACCTACTCTAGTGTATAACACCTGCTCTAGTCTATAACACCTGCTCTCTAGTCTATAACACCTGGTCTCTAGTCTATAACACCAGCTCTCTAGTCTATAACACCTGCTCTCTAGTCTATAACACCTGCTATAGTCTATAACACCTGCTCTCTAGTCTATAACACCTGCTCTCTAGTCTATAACACCTGCTCTAGTCTATAACACCATCTCTAGTCTATAACACCTACTCTCTAGTTTATAACACCTGCTCACTAGTCTATAACACCTGCTCTCTAGTCTATAACACCTGCTCTAGTCTATAACACCTACTCTCTAGTCTATAACACCTGCTCTAGTCTATAACACCTGCTCTCTAGTCTATAACACCTACTCTAGTCTATAACAACATCTCTAGTCTATAACACCTGGTCTCTAGTCTATAACACCTGGTCTCTATTCTATAACACCTACTCTAGTCTATAACACCTGGTCTCCAGTCTATAACACCTGGTTTCTAGTCTATAACACCTGCTCTCTAGTCTATAACACCTACTCTCTAGTTTATAACACATGCTTTCTAGTCTATAACACCTGGTCTCTAGTCTATAACACCTGCTCTAGTCTATAACACCTGCTCTCTAGTCTATAACACCTGCTCCAGTATATAACACCTGGTCTAGTCTATAACACCTGGTCTCTAGTCTATAACACCTGCTCTAGTCTATAACACCAGCTCTAGTCTATAACACCAGCTCTAGTCTATAACACCTACTCTAGTGTATAACACCTGCTCTAGTCTATAACACCTACTCTAGTCTATAACACCTGGTCTCTAGTCTATAACACCTACTCTAGTCTATAACACCTACTCAAGTCTATAACACCTGCTCTAGTCTATAACACCTGCTCTCTAGTCTATAACACCTGCTCTCTAGTCTATTACACCTGCTCTCTAGTCTATAACACCTGATCTAGTCTATAACACCTGGTCTCTAGTCTATAACACCTACTCTAGTCTATAACAACTGCTCTAGTCTATAACACCTGCTCTAGTCTATAACACCTACTCTCTAGTCTATAACACCTGCTCTAGTCTATAACACCTGCTCTCTAGTCTATAACACCTACTCTAGTCTATAACAACATCTCTAGTCTATAACACCTGGTCTCTAGTCTATAACACCTGGTCTCTATTCTATAACACCTACTCTAGTCTATAACACCTGGTCTCCAGTCTATAACACCTGGTTTCTAGTCTATAACACCTGCTCTCTAGTCTATAACACCTACTCTCTAGTTTATAACACATGCTTTCTAGTCTATAACACCTGGTCTCTAGTCTATAACACCTGCTCTAGTCTATAACACCTGCTCTCTAGTCTATAACACCTGCTCCAGTATATAACACCTGGTCTAGTCTATAACACCTGGTCTCTAGTCTATAACACCTGCTCTAGTCTATAACACCAGCTCTAGTCTATAACACCAGCTCTAGTCTATAACACCTACTCTAGTGTATAACACCTGCTCTAGTCTATAACACCTACTCTAGTCTATAACACCTGGTCTCTAGTCTATAACACCTACTCTAGTCTATAACACCTACTCAAGTCTATAACACCTGCTCTAGTCTATAACACCTGCTCTCTAGTCTATAACACCTGCTCTCTAGTCTATTACACCTGCTCTCTAGTCTATAACACCTGATCTAGTCTATAACACCTGGTCTCTAGTCTATAACACCTACTCTAGTCTATAACAACTGCTCTAGTCTATAACACCTGCTCTAGTCTATAACACCTGGTCTCTAGTCTATAACACCTGCTCTCTAGTCTATAACACCTGTTCTAGTCTATAACACCTGGTATCTAGTCTATAACACCTACTCTAGTGTATAACACCTGCTCTCTAGTCTATAACACCTACTCTAGTCTATAACACCTGCTCTCTAGTCTATAACACCTACTCTGGTGTATAACACCTGCTCGAGTCTATAACACCTGCTCTAGTCTATAACACCTGGTCTCTAGTCTATAACACCTGGTCTTGTGTATAACACCTGCTCTCTAGTCTATAACACCTGGTCTCTAGTCTATAACACCTGCTCTAGTCTATAACACCTGCTCTCTAGTCTATAACACCTGGTCTCTAGTCTATAACACCAGCTCTCCAGTCTATAACACCTAATCTAGTCTATAACACCTGCTCTAGTCTATAACACATGCTCTCTAGTCTATAACAACTGGTCTCTAGTCTATAACACCTGGTCTCTAGTCTATAACACCTGCTCTCTAGTCTATAACACCTGCTCTAGTCTATAACACCTACTCTCTAGTCTATAACACCTGCTCTAGTCTATAACACCTGGTCTCTAGTCTATAACACCTGCTCTAGTCTATAACACCTGCTCTAGTATATAACACCAGCTCTAGTCTATAACACCTACTCTAGTGTATAACACCTACTCTAGTATATAACACCTGGTCTCTAGTCTATAACACCTGGTCTCTAGTCTATAACACCTGCTCTAGTCTATAACACCTGCTCTAGTTTATAACACCAGCTCTAGTCTATAACACCTGGTCTCTAGTCTATAACACCTGGTCTAGTCTATAACACCTACTCTAGTATATAACACCTGGTCTCTAGTCTATAACACCTGGTCTCTAGTGTATAACACCTGCTCTCTAGTCTAAAACACCTACTCTAGTCTATAAGACCTGCCCTCTAGTCTATAACACCTGCTCTAGTCTATAACACCTACTCTCTACTCTATAACACCTACTCTCTAGTCTATAACACCTGCTCTAGTCTAAAACACATGGACTCTAGTCTATAACACCTGCTATAGTATATAACACCAGCTCTAGTCTATAACACCTGCTCTCTAGTCTATCACACCTACTCTAGTGTATAACACCTGCTCTAGTCTATAACACCTGCTCTCTAGTCTATAACACCTGGTCTCTAGTCTATAACACCAGCTCTCTAGTCTATAACACCTGCTCTCTAGTCTATAACACCTGCTATAGTCTATAACACCTGCTCTCTAGTCTATAACACCTGCTCTCTAGTCTATAACACCTGCTCTAGTCTATAACACCATCTCTAGTCTATAACACCTACTCTCTAGTTTATAACACCTGCTCACTAGTCTATAACACCTGCTCTCTAGTCTATAACACCTGCTCTAGTCTATAACACCTACTCTCTAGTCTATAACACCTGCTCTAGTCTATAACACCTGCTCTCTAGTCTATAACACCTACTCTAGTCTATAACAACATCTCTAGTCTATAACACCTGGTCTCTAGTCTATAACACCTGGTCTCTATTCTATAACACCTACTCTAGTCTATAACACCTGGTCTCCAGTCTATAACACCTGGTTTCTAGTCTATAACACCTGGTCTCTAGTCTATAACACCTGCTCACTAGTCTATAACACCTGCTCTCTAGTCTATAACACCTGGTCTCTAGTCTATAACACCTACTCTCTAGTCTATAACACCTATTCTCTAGTCTATAACACCTGCTCTCTAGTCTATAACACCTGCTCTCTAGTCTATAACACCTGCTCTAGTCTATAACACCTACTCTCTAGTCTATAACACCTGGTCTCTAGTCTATAACACCTGGTCTCTAGTCTATAACACCTGGTCTCTAGTCTATAACACCTGCTCTCTAGTCTATAACACCTGCTCACTAGTCTATTACACCTGCTCACTAGTCTATAACACCTGCTCTAGTCTATAACACGTACTCTAGTGTATAACAACTGCTCTCTAGTCTATAACACCTACTATCTAGTCTAAAACACCTGCTCTAGTATATAACACCAGCTCTAGTCTATAACACCTGGTCCCTAGTATATAACACCTGCTCTAGTCTATAATACATGCTCTCTAGTCTATAACAACTGGTCTCTAGTCTATAACACCTGCTCTCTAGTCTATAGCACCTGCTCTAGTCTATAACACCTACTCTCTAGTCTATAACACCTGCTCTAGTCTATAACACCTGGTCTCTAGTCTATAACACCTGGTCTAGTCTATAACACCTGGTCTCTAGTCTACAACACCTGCTCTAGTCTATAACACCTACTCTAGTCTATAACACCTGCTCTAGTCTATAGCACCTGGTCTCTAGTCTATAACACCTGCTCTAGTCTATAACACCTACTCTAGTGTATAACACCTACTCTAGTCTATAACACCTGCTCTAGTCTATAACACCTGGTATCTAGTATATAACACCTACTCTAGTCTATAACACCTACTCTAGTCTATAACACCCACTCTCTAGTCTATAACACCTGCTCTAGTCTATAACACCTACTCTCTAGTCTATAACACCTGCTCTAGTCCATAACACCTGGTCTCTTGTCTATGACACCTGCTCTAGTCTATAACATCTGGTCTCTAGTCTATGACACCTGCTCACTAGTCTATAACACCTGCTCTCTAGTCTATAACACCTGGTCTCTAGTCTATAACACCTACTCTCTAGTCTATAACACCTAGTCTCTAGTCTATAACACCTGCTCTCTAGTCTATAACACCTGCTCTCTAGTCTATAACACCTTCTCTAGTCTATAACACCTACTCTCTAGTCTATTACACCTGGTCTCTAGTCTATAACACCTACTCTAGTCTATAACACCTGGTCTCTAGTCTATAACACCTGGTCTCTAGTCTATAACACCTGCTCTCTAGTCTTTAACATCTACTCTCTAGTCTATAACACCTCCTCACTAGTCTATAACACATGCTCACTAGTCTATAACACCTGCTCTAGTCTATAACACCTACTCTAGTGTATAACAACTACTCTCTAGTCTATAACAACTACTCTCTAGTCTATAACACCTGCTCTAGTCTATAACACCTACTCAAGTCTATAACACCTGGTCTCTAGTCTATAACACCTGGTCTCTAGTCTATAACACCTGCTCTCTAGTCTATAACACCTGCTCTCTAGTCTATAACACCTGCTCTAGTATATAACACCAGCTCTAGTCTATAACACCTGGTCTCTAGTATATAACACCTGGTCTAGTCTATAACACCTACTCTAGTTTATAACACCTGCTCTCCAGTCTATAACACCTAATCTAGTCTATAACACCTGCTCTAGTCTATAACACATGCTCTCTAGTCTATAACAACTGGTCTCTAGTCTACAACACCTGGTCTCTAGTCTATAACACCTGCTTTCTAGTCTATAACACCTGCTCTATTCTATAACACCTACTCTCTAGTCTATAACACCTGCTCTAGTCTATAACACCTGGTCTCTAGTCTATAACACCTGGTCTCTAGTCTATAACACCTGCTCTAGTCTATAACACCTGCTCTAGTTTATAACACCAGCTCTAGTCTATAACACCTGGTCTCTAGTCTATAACACCTGGTCTAGTCTATAACACCTACTCTAGTGTATAACACCTGCTCTCTAGTCTATAACACCTACTCTAGTCTATAACACCTGCTCTCTAGTCTATAACACCTACTCTGGTGTATAACACCTGCTCTAGTCTATAACACCTGCTCTAGTCTATAACACCTGGTCTCTAGTCTATAACACCTGGTCTTGTGTATAACACCTGCTCTCTAGTCTATAACACCTGGTCTCTAGTCTATAACACCTGCTCTAGTCTATAACACCTGCTCTCTAGTCTATAACACCTGGTCTCTAGTCTATAACACCAGCTCTCTAGTCTATAACACCTTATCTAGTCTATAACACCTGCTCTAGTCTATAACACATGCTCTCTAGTCTATAACAACTGGTCTCTAGTCTATAACACCTGGTCTCTAGTCTATAACACCTGCTCTCTAGTCTATAACACCTGCTCTAGTCTATAACACCTACTCTCTAGTCTATAACACCTGCTCTAGTCTATAACACCTGGTCTCTAGTCTATAACACCTGCTCTAGTCTATAACACCTGCTCTAGTATATAACACCAGCTCTAGTCTATAACACCTACTCTAGTGTATAACACCTACTCTAGTATATAACACCTGGTCTCTAGTCTATAACACCTGGTCTAGTCTATAACACCTACTCTAGTGTATAACACCTGCTCTCTAGTCTATAACACCTACTCTAGTCTATAACACCTGCTCTCTAGTCTATAACACCTACTCTAGTCTATAACACGTACTCTAGTGTATAAAAACTGCTCTCTAGTCTATAACACCTACTATCTAGTCTAAAACACCTGCTCTAGTATATAACACCAGCTCTAGTCTATAACACCTGGTCCCTAGTATATAACACCTGCTCTAGTCTATAATACATGCTCTCTAGTCTATAACAACTGGTCTCTAGTCTATAACACCTGCTCTCTAGTCTATAGCACCTGCTCTAGTCTATAACACCTACTCTCTAGTCTATAACACCTGCTCTAGTCTATAACACCTGGTCTCTAGTCTATAACACCTGGTCTAGTCTATAACACCTGGTCTCTAGTCTACAACACCTGCTCTAGTCTATAACACCTACTCTAGTCTATAACACCTGCTCTAGTCTATAACACCTGGTCTCTAGTCTATAACACCTGCTCTAGTCTATAACACCTACTCTAGTGTATAACACCTACTCTAGTCTATAACACCTGCTCTAGTCTATAACACCTGGTATCTAGTATATAACACCTACTCTAGTCTATAACACCTACTCTAGTCTATAACACCCACTCTCTAGTCTATAACACCTGCTCTAGTCTATAACACCTACTCTCTAGTCTATAACACCTGCTCTAGTCCATAACACCTGGTCTCTTGTCTATGACACCTGCTCTAGTCTATAACATCTGGTCTCTAGTCTATGACACCTGCTCACTAGTCTATAACACCTGCTCTCTAGTCTATAACACCTGGTCTCTAGTCTATAACACCTACTCTCTAGTCTATAACACCTAGTCTCTAGTCTATAACACCTGCTCTCTAGTCTATAACACCTGCTCTCTAGTCTATAACACCTTCTCTAGTCTATAACACCTACTCTCTAGTCTATTACACCTGGTCTCTAGTCTATAACACCTACTCTAGTCTATAACACCTGGTCTCTAGTCTATAACACCTGGTCTCTAGTCTATAACACCTGCTCTCTAGTCTATAACATCTACTCTCTAGTCTATAACACCTCCTCACTAGTCTATAACACCTGCTCACTAGTCTATAACACCTGCTCTAGTCTATAACACCTACTCTAGTGTATAACAACTAGTCTCTAGTCTATAACAACTACTCTCTAGTCTATAACAACTACTCTCTAGTCTATAACACCTGCTCTAGTCTATAACACCTACTCAAGTCTATAACACCTGGTCTCTAGTCTATAACACCTGGTCTCTAGTCTATAACACCTGCTCTCTAGTCTATAACACCTGCTCTCTAGTCTATAACACCTGCTCTAGTATATAACACCAGCTCTAGTCTATAACACCTGGTCTCTAGTATATAACACCTGGTCTAGTCTATAACACCTACTCTAGTTTATAACACCTGCTCTCCAGTCTATAACACCTAATCTAGTCTATAACACCTGCTCTAGTCTATAACACATGCTCTCTAGTCTATAACAACTGGTCTCTAGTCTACAACACCTGGTCTCTAGTCTATAACACCTGCTTTCTAGTCTATAACACCTGCTCTATTCTATAACACCTACTCTCTAGTCTATAACACCTGCTCTAGTCTATAACACCTGCTCTAGTATATAAAACCAGCTCTAGTCTATAACACCTACTCTAGTGTATAACACCTACTCTAGTATATAACACCTGGTCTCTAGTCTATAACACCTGGTCTCTAGTCTATAACACCTGCTCTAGTCTATAACACCTGCTCTAGTTTATAACACCAGCTCTAGTCTATAACACCTGGTCTCTAGTCTATAACACCTGGTCTAGTCTATAACACCTACTCTAGTGTATAACACCTGCTCTCTAGTCTATAACACCTACTCTAGTCTATAACACCTGCTCTCTAGTCTATAACACCTACTCTGGTGTATAACACCTGCTCTAGTCTATAACACCTGCTCTAGTCTATAACACCTGGTCTCTAGTCTATAACACCTGGTCTTGTGTATAACACCTGCTCTCTAGTCTATAACACCTGGTCTCTAGTCTATAACACCTGCTCTAGTCTATAACACCTGCTCTCTAGTCTATAACACCTGGTCTCTAGTCTATAACACCAGCTCTCCAGTCTATAACACCTAATCTAGTCTATAACACCTGCTCTAGTCTATAACACATGCTCTCTAGTCTATAACAACTGGTCTCTAGTCTATAACACCTGGTCTCTAGTCTATAACACCTGCTCTCTAGTCTATAACACCTGCTCTCTAGTCTATAACACCTGCTCTAGTCTATAACACCTACTCTCTAGTCTATAACACCTGCTCTAGTCTATAACACCTGGTCTCTAGTCTATAACACCTGCTCTAGTCTATAACATCTGCTCTAGTATATAACACCAGCTCTAGTCTATAACACCTACTCTAGTGTATAACACCTACTCTAGTATATAACACCTGGTCTCTAGTCTATAACACCTGGTCTCTAGTCTATAACACCTGCTCTAGTCTATAACACCTGCTCTCTAGTCTATAACACCTGTTCTAGTCTATAACACCTGGTATCTAGTCTATAACACCTGCTCTCTAGTCTATAACACCTGCTCTAGCATATAACACCTGGTCTAGTCTATAAAACCTGGTCTCTAGTCTATAACACCAGCTCTAGTCTATAACACCTACTCTAGTGTATAACACCTACTCTGGTGTATAACACCTACTCTAGTCTATAACACCTGGTCTCTAGTCTATAACACCTACTCTAGTCTATAACACCTACTCTAGTCTATAACACCTACTCTCTAGTCTATAACACCTGCTCTAGTCTATAATACCTACTCTCTAGTCTATAACACCTGCTCTAGTCTATAACACCTACTCTCTAGTCTATAACACCTGGTCTAGTCTATAACACCTGCTCTAGTCTATAACACCTACTCTAGTCTATAACACCTACTCTAGTCTAAAACACCTGGTCTCTAGTCTATAACACCTACTCTAGTCTAAAACACCTGGTCTCTAGTCTATAACACCTACTCTAGTCTATAACACCTACTCTCTAGTCTATAACACCTGCTCTAGTCTATAACACCTACTCTAGTCTATAACATCTGGTCTCTTGTCTATGACACCTGCTCCAGTCTATAAAATCTGGTCTCTAGTCTATAACACCTGCTCACTAGTCTAACACCTGCTCTCTAGTCTATAACACCTGGTCTCTAGTCTATAACACCTACTCTCTAGTCTATAACACCTATTCTCTAGTCTATAACACCTGCTCTCTAGTCTATAACACCTGCTCTCTAGTCTATAACACCTGCTCTAGTCTATAACACCTACTCTCTAGTCTATAACACCTGGTCTCTAGTCTATAACACCTGGTCTCTAGTCTATAACACCTGGTCTCTAGTCTATAACACCTGCTCTCTAGTCTATAACACCTGCTCACTAGTCTATAACACCTGCTCACTAGTCTATAACACCTGCTCTAGTCTATAACACGTACTCTAGTGTATAACAACTGCTCTCTAGTCTATAACACCTACTATCTAGTCTAAAACACCTGCTCTAGTATATAACACCAGCTCTAGTCTATAACACCTGGTCCCTAGTATATAACACCTGCTCTAGTCTATAATACATGCTCTCTAGTCTATAACAACTGGTCTCTAGTCTATAACACCTGCTCTCTAGTCTATAGCACCTGCTCTAGTCTATAACACCTACTCTCTAGTCTATAACACCTGCTCTAGTCTATAACACCTGGTCTCTAGTCTATAACACCTGGTCTAGTCTATAACACCTGGTCTCTAGTCTACAACACCTGCTCTGGTCTATAACACCTACTCTAGTCTATAACACCTGCTCTAGTCTATAACACCTGGTCTCTAGTCTATAACACCTGCTCTAGTCTATAACACCTACTCTAGTGTATAACACCTACTCTAGTCTATAACACCTGCTCTAGTCTATAACACCTGGTATCTAGTATATAACACCTACTCTAGTCTATAACACCTACTCTAGTCTATAACACCCACTCTCTAGTCTATAACACCTGCTCTAGTCTATAACACCTACTCTCTAGTCTATAACACCTGCTCTAGTCTATAACACCTGCTCTCTAGTCTATAGCACCTGCTCAAGTCTATAACACCTACTCTCTAGTCTATAACACCTGCTCTAGTCTATAACACCTACTCTAGTCTATAACACCCACTCTCTAGTCTATAACACCTGCTCTAGTCTATAACACCTACTCTCCAGTCTATAACACCTGCTCTAGTCTATAACACCTACTCTCTAGTCTATAACACCTGGTCTAGTTTATAACACCTGCTCTAGTCTATAACACCTACTCTAGTCTATAACACCTACTCTAGTCTATAACACCTGGTCTCTAGTCTATAACACCTATTCTAGTCTATAACACCTACTCTCTAGTCTATAACACCTGCTCTAGTCTATAACACCTACTCTAGTCTATAACACCTGGTCTCTTGTCTATGACACCTGCTCTAGTCTATAAAATCTGGTCTCTAGTCTATAACACCTGCTCACTAGTCTATAACACCTGCTCTCTAGTCTATAACACCTGGTCTCTAGTCTATAACACCTGCTCTCTAGTCTATAACACCTGCTCTCTAGTCTATAACACCTGCTCTAGTCTATAACACCTACTCTCTAGTCTATAACACCTGGTCTCTAGTCTATAACACCTGGTCTCTAGTCTATAACACCTGGTCTCTAGTCTATAACACCTGCTCTCTAGTCTATAACACCTGCTCACTAGTCTATAACACCTGCTCTCTAGTCTATAACACCTGCTCTAGTCTATAACACCTACTATAGTGTATAACAACTGCTCTCTAGTCTATAACACCTACTCTCTAGTCTATAACACCTGCTCTAGTCTATAACACCTACTCTCTAGTCTATAACACCTACTCAAGTCTATAACACCTGGTCTCTAGTCTATAACACCTGCTCTCTAGTCTATAACACCTGCTCTCTAGTCTATAACACCTGCTCTCTAGTCTAAAACACCTGCTCTAGTATATAACACCAGCTCTAGTCTATAACACCTGGTCCCTACTATATAATACCTGCTCTAGTCTATAATACATGCTCTCTAGTCTATAACAACTGGTCTCTAGTCTATAACACCTGCTCTCTAGTCTATAGCACCTGCTCTACTCTATAACACCTACTCTCCAGTCTATAACACCTGCTCGAGTCTATAACACCTGGTCTCTAGTCTACAACACCTGCTCTAGTCTATAACACCTACTCTAGTGTATAACATCTACTCTAGTCTATAACACCTGGTCCCTAGTCTATAACACCTACTCTAGTTTATAACACCTGCTCTCCAGTCTATCGCACCTGCTCTAGTCTATAACACCTACTCTCTAGTCTATAACACCAGCTCTAGTCTATAACACCTGGTCTCTAGTCTATAACACCTACTCTAGTCTATAACACCTGGTCTCTAGTCTATAACACCTGGTCTCTAGTCTATAACACCTGCTTTCTAGTCTATAACACCTGCTCACTGGTCTATAACACCTGCTTTCTAGTCTATAACACCTGCTCACTGGTCTATAACACCTGCTCTCTAGTCTATAACACCTGCTCTAGTCTATAACACCTGCTCTAGTGTATAACAACTGCTCTCTAGTCTATAACACCTACTCTCTAGTCTATAACACCTGCTCTAGTCTATAACACCTGGTCTCTAGTCTATAACACCTGCTCTAGTCTATAACACCTACTCTAGTGTATAACATCTACTCTAGTCTATAACACCTGGTCCCTAGTCTATAACACCTACTCTAGTTTATAACACCTGCTCTCCAGTCTATAGCACCTGCTCTAGTCTATAACACCTACACTCTAGTCTATAACACCTGCTCTAGTCTATAACACCTGGTCTCTAGTCTATAACACCTGCTCTAGTCTATAACACCTACTCTAGTGTCTAACACCTACTCTAGTCTATAACACCTACTCTAGTCTATAACACCTGCTCTAGTTTATAACACCTACTCTCGTCTATAACACCTGCTCTAGTCTATAACACCTGCTCTCTAGTCTATAACACCTGCTCTCTAGTCTATAACAACTGGTCTCTAGTCTATAACACCTGGTCTCTAGTCCATAACACCTGCTCTCTAGTCTATAGCACCTGCTCTAGTCTATAACACCTACTCTCTAGTCTATAACACCTGCTCTAGTCTATAACACCTGGTATCTAGTATATAACACCTACTCTAGTCTATAACACCTACTCTAGTCTATAACACCCACTCTCTAGTCTATAACACCTGCTCTAGTCTATAACACCTACTCTCTAGTCTATAACACCTGCTCTAGTCTATAACACCTGCTCTCTAGTCTATAGCACCTGCTCAAGTCTATAACACCTACTCTCTAGTCTATAACACCTGCTCTAGTCTATAACACCTACTCTAGTCTATAACACCCACTCTCTAGTCTATAACACCTGCTCTAGTCTATAACACCTACTCTCCAGTCTATAACACCTGCTCTAGTCTATAACACCTACTCTCTAGTCTATAACACCTGGTCTAGTTTATAACACCTGCTCTAGTCTATAACACCTACTCTAGTCTATAACACCTACTCTAGTCTATAACACCTGGTCTCTAGTCTATAACACCTATTCTAGTCTATAACACCTACTCTCTAGTCTATAACACCTGCTCTAGTCTATAACACCTACTCTAGTCTATAACACCTGGTCTCTTGTCTATGACACCTGCTCTAGTCTATAAAATCTGGTCTCTAGTCTATAACACCTGCTCACTAGTCTATAACACCTGCTCTCTAGTCTATAACACCTGGTCTCTAGTCTATAACACCTGCTCTCTAGTCTATAACACCTGCTCTCTAGTCTATAACACCTGCTCTAGTCTATAACACCTACTCTCTAGTCTATAACACCTGGTCTCTAGTCTATAACACCTGGTCTCTAGTCTATAACACCTGGTCTCTAGTCTATAACACCTGCTCTCTAGTCTATAACACCTGCTCACTAGTCTATAACACCTGCTCTCTAGTCTATAACACCTGCTCTAGTCTATAACACCTACTATAGTGTATAACAACTGCTCTCTAGTCTATAACACCTACTCTCTAGTCTATAACACCTGCTCTAGTCTATAACACCTACTCTCTAGTCTATAACACCTACTCAAGTCTATAACACCTGGTCTCTAGTCTATAACACCTGCTCTCTAGTCTATAACACCTGCTCTCTAGTCTATAACACCTGCTCTCTAGTCTAAAACACCTGCTCTAGTATATAACACCAGCTCTAGTCTATAACACCTGGTCCCTACTATATAATACCTGCTCTAGTCTATAATACATGCTCTCTAGTCTATAACAACTGGTCTCTAGTCTATAACACCTGCTCTCTAGTCTATAGCACCTGCTCTACTCTATAACACCTACTCTCCAGTCTATAACACCTGCTCGAGTCTATAACACCTGGTCTCTAGTCTACAACACCTGCTCTAGTCTATAACACCTACTCTAGTGTATAACATCTACTCTAGTCTATAACACCTGGTCCCTAGTCTATAACACCTACTCTAGTTTATAACACCTGCTCTCCAGTCTATCGCACCTGCTCTAGTCTATAACACCTACTCTCTAGTCTATAACACCAGCTCTAGTCTATAACACCTGGTCTCTAGTCTATAACACCTACTCTAGTCTATAACACCTGGTCTCTAGTCTATAACACCTGGTCTCTAGTCTATAACACCTGCTTTCTAGTCTATAACACCTGCTCACTGGTCTATAACACCTGCTTTCTAGTCTATAACACCTGCTCACTGGTCTATAACACCTGCTCTCTAGTCTATAACACCTGCTCTAGTCTATAACACCTGCTCTAGTGTATAACAACTGCTCTCTAGTCTATAACACCTACTCTCTAGTCTATAACACCTGCTCTAGTCTATAACACCTACTCTCTAGTCTATAACACCTACTCTCTAGTCTATAACACCTGCTCTAGTCTATAACACCTGGTCTCTAGTCTATAACACCTGCTCTAGTCTATAACACCTACTCTAGTGTATAACATCTACTCTAGTCTATAACACCTGGTCCCTAGTCTATAACACCTACTCTAGTTTATAACACCTGCTCTCCAGTCTATAGCACCTGCTCTAGTCTATAACACCTACACTCTAGTCTATAACACCTGCTCTAGTCTATAACACCTGGTCTCTAGTCTATAACACCTGCTCTAGTCTATAACACCTACTCTAGTGTATAACACCTACTCTAGTCTATAACACCTACTCTAGTCTATAACACCTGCTCTAGTTTATAACACCTACTCTCGTCTATAACACCTGCTCTAGTCTATAACACCTGCTCTCTAGTCTATAACACCTGCTCTCTAGTCTATAACAACTGGTCTCTAGTCTATAACACCTGGTCTCTAGTCCATAACACCTGCTCTCTAGTCTATAGCACCTGCTCTAGTCTATAACACCTACTCTCTAGTCTATAACACCTGCTCTAGTCTATAACACCTGGTTTCTAGTCTATAACACCTGCTCTAGTCTATAACACCTACTCTAGTGTATAACACCTACTCTAATCTATAACACCTGGTCTCTAGTCTATAACACCTGCTCTAGTCTATAACACCTGGTCTAGTCTATAACACCTGCTCTAGTCTATGACACCTGGTCTCTAGTCTATAACACCTGCTCTAGTCTATAACACCTGCTCTAGTTTATAACACCAGCTCTAGTCTATAACACCTGATCTCTAGTCTATAACACCTGCTCTAGTCTATAACACCTGCTCTAGTCTAAAACACCTACTCTCTGGTCTATAACACCTGCTATAGTCTATAAAACCTGCTCTCTAGTCTATAACACCTACTCTAGTCTATAACACCTACTCTCTAGTCTATAACACCTACTCTCTAGTCTATAACACCTACTCTCTAGTCTATAACACCTACTCTCTAGTCTATAACACCTGGTCTCTAGTCTATAACACATAGTCTCTAGTCTATAACACCTAATCTAGTCTATAACACCTACTCTCTAGTCTATAACACCTAATCTCTAGTCTATAACACCTACTCTCTAGTCTATAACACCTGGTCTCTAGTCTATAACACCTGGTCTCTAGTCTATAACACCTACTCTCTAGTCTATAACACCTACTCTAGTCTATAACACCTGGTCTCTAGTCTATAACACCTGGTCTCTAGTCTATAACACCTGGTCTAGTCTATAACCCATGGTCTCTAGTCTATAACACCAGCTCTAGTCTATAACACCTGGTCTCTAGTCTATAACACCTGGTCTCTAGTCTATAACACCTGCTCTCTAGTCTATAACACCTGTTCTAGTCTATAACACCTGGTATCTAGTCTATAACACCTACTCTAGTGTATAACACCTGCTCTCTAGTCTATAACACCTACTCTAGTCTATAACACCTGCTCTCTAGTCTATAACACCTACTCTGGTGTATAACACCTGCTCTAGTCTATAACACCTGCTCTAGTCTATAACACCTGGTCTCTAGTCTATAACACCTGGTCTTGTGTATAACACCTGCTCTCTAGTCTATAACACCTGGTCTCTAGTCTATAACACCTGCTCTAGTCTATAACACCTGCTCTCTAGTCTATAACACCTGGTCTCTAGTCTATAACACCAGCTCTCCAGTCTATAACACCTAATCTAGTCTATAACACCTGCTCTAGTCTATAACACATGCTCTCTAGTCTATAACAACTGGTCTCTAGTCTATAACACCTGGTCTCTAGTCTATAACACCTGCTCTCTAGTCTATAACACCTGCTCTAGTCTATAACACCTGCTCTCTAGTCTATAACACCTGCTCTCTAGTCTATAACACCTGCTCTAGTCTATAACACCATCTCTAGTCTATAACACCTACTCTCTAGTTTATAACACCTGCTCACTAGTCTATAACACCTGCTCTCTAGTCTATAACACCTGCTCTAGTCTATAACACCTACCCTCTAGTCTATAACACCTGCTCTAGTCTATAACACCTGCTCTCTAGTCTATAACACCTACTCTAGTCTATAACAACATCTCTAGTCTATAACACCTGGTCTCTAGTCTATAACACCTGGTCTCCAGTCTATAACACCTGGTTTCTAGTCTATAACACCTGCTCTCTAGTCTATAACACCTACTCTCTAGTTTATAACACATGCTTTCTAGTCTATAACACCTGGTCTCTAGTCTATAACACCTGCTCTAGTCTATAACACCTGCTCTCTAGTCTATAACACCTGCTCCAGTATATAACACCTGGTCTAGTCTATAACACCTGGTCTCTAGTCTATAACACCTGCTCTAGTCTATAACACCAGCTCTAGTCTATAACACCAGCTCTAGTCTATAACACCTACTCTAGTGTATAACACCTGCTCTAGTCTCTAACACCTACTCTAGTCTATAACACCTGGTCTCTAGTCTATAACACCTACTCTAGTCTATAACACCTACTCAAGTCTATAACACCTGCTCTAGTCTATAACACCTGCTCTCTAGTCTATAACACCTGCTCTCTAGTCTATTACACCTGCTCTCTAGTCTATAACACCTGATCTAGTCTATAACACCTGGTCTCTAGTCTATAACACCTACTCTAGTCTATAACAACTGCTCTAGTCTATAACACCTGCTCTAGTCTATAACACCTGGTCTCTAGTCTATAACACCTGCTCTCTAGTCTATAACACCTGTTCTAGTCTATAACACCTGGTATCTAGTCTATAACACCTGCTCTCTAGTCTATAACACCTGCTCTAGCATATAACACCTGGTCTAGTCTATAAAACCTGGTCTCTAGTCTATAACACCAGCTCTAGTCTATAACACCTACTCTAGTGTATAACACCTACTCTGGTGTATAACACCTACTCTAGTCTATAACACCTGGTCTCTAGTCTATAACACCTACTCTAGTCTATAACACCTACTCTAGTCTATAACACCTACTCTCTAGTCTATAACACCTGCTCTAGTCTATAACACCTACTCTCTAGTCTATAACACCTGCTCTAGTCTATAACACCTACTTTCTAGTCTATAACACCTGGTCTAGTCTATAACACCTGCTCTAGTCTATAACACCTACTCTAGTCTATAACACCTACTCTAGTCTAAAACACCTGGTCTCTAGTCTATAACACCTACTCTAGTCTAAAACACCTGGTCTCTAGTCTATAACACCTACTCTAGTCTATAACACCTACTCTCTAGTCTATAACACCTGCTCTAGTCTATAACACCTACTCTAGTCTATAACACCTGGTCTCTTGTCTATGACACCTGCTCCAGTCTATAAAATCTGGTCTCTAGTCTATAACACCTGCTCACTAGTCTATAACACCTGCTCTCTAGTCTATAACACCTGGTCTCTAGTCTATAACACCTACTCTCTAGTCTATAACACCTATTCTCTAGTCTATAACACCTGCCCTCTAGTCTATAACACCTGCTCTCTAGTCTATAACACCTGCTCTAGTCTATAACACCTACTCTCTAGTCTATAACACCTGGTCTCTAGTCTATAACACCTGGTCTCTAGTCTATAACACCTGGTCTCTAGTCTATAACACCTGCTCTCTAGTCTATAACACCTGCTCACTAGTCTATAACACCTGCTCACTAGTCTATAACACCTGCTCTAGTCTATAACACGTACTCTAGTGTATAACAACTGCTCTCTAGTCTATAACACCTACTATCTAGTCTAAAACACCTGCTCTAGTATATAACACCAGCTCTAGTCTATAACACCTGGTCCCTAGTATATAACACCTGCTCTAGTCTATAATACATGCTCTCTAGTCTATAACAACTGGTCTCTAGTCTATAACACCTGCTCTCTAGTGTATAGCACCTGCTCTAGTCTATAACACCTACTCTCTAGTCTATAACACCTGCTCTAGTCTATAACACCTGGTCTCTAGTCTATAACACCTGGTCTAGTCTATAACACCTGGTCTCTAGTCTACAACACCTGCTCTAGTCTATAACACCTACTCTAGTCTATAACACCTGCTCTAGTCTATAACACCTGGTCTCTAGTCTATAACACCTGCTCTAGTCTATAACACCTACTCTAGTGTATAACACCTACTCTAGTCTATAACACCTGCTCTAGTCTATAACACCTGGTATCTAGTATATAACACCTACTCTAGTCTATAACACCTACTCTAGTCTATAACACCCACTCTCTAGTCTATAACACCTGCTCTAGTCTATAACACCTACTCTCTAGGCTATAACACCTGCTCTAGTCCATAACACCTGGTCTCTTGTCTATGACACCTGCTCTAGTCTATAACATCTGGTCTCTAGTCTATGACACCTGCTCACTAGTCTATAACACCTGCTCTCTAGTCTATAACACCTGGTCTCTAGTCTATAACACCTACTCTCTAGTCTATAACACCTAGTCTCTAGTCTATAACACCTGCTCTCTAGTCTATAACACCTGCTCTCTAGTCTATAACACCTTCTCTAGTCTATAACACCTACTCTCTAGTCTATTACACCTGGTCTCTAGTCTATAACACCTACTCTAGTCTATAACACCTGGTCTCTAGTCTATAACACCTGGTCTCTAGTCTATAACACCTGCTCTCTAGTCTATAACATCTACTCTCTAGTCTATAACACCTCCTCACTAGTCTATAACACCTGCTCACTAGTCTATAACACCTGCTCTAGTCTATAACACCTACTCTAGTGTATAACAACTACTCTCTAGTCTATAACAACTACTCTCTAGTCTATAACACCTGCTCTAGTCTATAACACCTACTCTCTAGTCTATAACACCTGCTCTAGTCTATAACACCTGGTCTCTAGTCTATAACACCTGGTCTCTAGTCTATAACACCTGCTCTAGTCTATAACACCTGCTCTAGTTTATAACACCAGCTCTAGTCTATAACACCTGGTCTCTAGTCTATAACACCTGGTCTAGTCTATAACACCTACTCTAGTGTATAACACCTGCTCTCTAGTCTATAACACCTACTCTAGTCTATAACACCTGCTCTCTAGTCTATAACACCTACTCTAGTCTATAACACCTGCTCTCTAGTCTATAGACATACTCTGGTGTATAACACCTGCTCTAGTCTATAACACCTGCTCTAGTCTATAACACCTGGTCTCTAGTCTATAACACCTGCTCTAGTCTATAACACCTGCTCTCTAGTCTATAACACCTGGTCTCTAGTCTATAACACCAGCTCTCTAGTCTATAACACCTTATCTAGTCTATAACACCTGCTCTAGTCTATAACACATGCTCTCTAGTCTATAACAACTGGTCTCTAGTCTATAACACCTGGTCTCTAGTCTATAACACCTGCTCTCTAGTCTATAACACCTGCTCTAGTCTATAACACCTACTCTCTAGTCTATAACACCTGCTCTAGTCTATAACACCTGGTCTCTAGTCTATAACACCTGCTCTAGTCTATAACACCTGCTCTAGTATATAACACCAGCTCTAGTCTATAACACCTACTCTAGTGTATAACACCTACTCTAGTATATAACACCTGGTCTCTAGTCTATAACACCTGGTCTAGTCTATAACACCTACTCTAGTGTATAACACCTGCTCTCTAGTCTATAACACCTACTCTAGTCTATAACACCTGCTCTCTAGTCTATAACACCTACTCTAGTCTATAACACGTACTCTAGTGTATAAAAACTGCTCTCTAGTCTATAACACCTACTATCTAGTCTAAAACACCTGCTCTAGTATATAACACCAGCTCTAGTCTATAACACCTGGTCCCTAGTATATAACACCTGCTCTAGTCTATAATACATGCTCTCTAGTCTATAACAACTGGTCTCTAGTCTATAACACCTGCTCTCTAGTCTATAGCACCTGCTCTAGTCTATAACACCTACTCTCTAGTCTATAACACCTGCTCTAGTCTATAACACCTGGTCTCTAGTCTATAACACCTGGTCTAGTCTATAACACCTGGTCTCTAGTCTACAACACCTGCTCTAGTCTATAACACCTACTCTAGTCTATAACACCTGCTCTAGTCTATAACACCTGGTCTCTAGTCTATAACACCTGCTCTAGTCTATAACACCTACTCTAGTGTATAACACCTACTCTAGTCTATAACACCTGCTCTAGTCTATAACACCTGGTATCTAGTATATAACACCTACTCTAGTCTATAACACCTACTCTAGTCTATAACACCCACTCTCTAGTCTATAACACCTGCTCTAGTCCATAACACCTACTCTCTAGTCTATAACACCTGCTCTAGTCCATAACACCTGGTCTCTTGTCTATGACACCTGCTCTAGTCTATAACATCTGGTCTCTAGTCTATGACACCTGCTCACTAGTCTATAACACCTGCTCTCTAGTCTATAACACCTGGTCTCTAGTCTATAACACATACTCTCTAGTCTATAACACCTAGTCTCTAGTCTATAACACCTGCTCTCTAGTCTATAACACCTGCTCTCTAGTCTATAACACCTTCTCTAGTCTATAACACCTACTCTCTAGTCTATTACACCTGGTCTCTAGTCTATAACACCTACTCTAGTCTATAACACCTGGTCTCTAGTCTATAACACCTGGTCTCTAGTCTATAACACCTGCTCTCTAGTCTATAACATCTACTCTCTAGTCTATAACACCTCCTCACTAGTCTATAACACCTGCTCACTAGTCTATAACACCTGCTCTAGTCTATAACACCTACTCTAGTGTATAACAACTACTCTCTAGTCTATAACAACTACTCTCTAGTCTATAACACCTGCTCTAGTCTATAACACCTACTCAAGTCTATAACACCTGGTCTCTAGTCTATAACACCTGGTCTCTAGTCTATAACACCTGCTCTCTAGTCTATAACACCTGCTCTCTAGTCTATAACACCTGCTCTAGTATATAACACCAGCTCCAGTCTATAACACCTGGTCTCTAGTATATAACACCTGGTCTAGTCTATAACACCTACTCTAGTTTATAACACCTGCTCTCCAGTCTATAACACCTAATCTAGTCTATAACACCTGCTCTAGTCTATAACACATGCTCTCTAGTCTATAACAACTGGTCTCTAGTCTACAACACCTGGTCTCTAGTCTATAACACCTGCTTTCTAGTCTATAACACCTGCTCTATTCTATAACACCTACTCTCTAGTCTATAACACCTGCTCTAGTCTATAACACCTGCTCTAGTATATAAAACCAGCTCTAGTCTATAACACCTACTCTAGTGTATAACACCTACTCTAGTATATAACACCTGGTCTCTAGTCTATAACACCTGGTCTCTAGTCTATAACACCTGCTCTAGTCTATAACACCTGCTCTAGTTTATAACACCAGCTCTAGTCTATAACACCTGGTCTCTAGTCTATAACACCTGGTCTAGTCTATAACACCTACTCTAGTGTATAACACCTGCTCTCTAGTCTATAACACCTACTCTAGTCTATAACACCTGCTCTCTAGTCTATAACACCTACTCTGGTGTATAACACCTGCTCTAGTCTATAACACCTGCTCTAGTCTATAACACCTGGTCTCTAGTCTATAACACCTGGTCTTGTGTATAACACCTGCTCTCTAGTCTATAACACCTGGTCTCTAGTCTATAACACCTGCTCTAGTCTATAACACCTGCTCTCTAGTCTATAACACCTGGTCTCTAGTCTATAACACCAGCTCTCCAGTCTATAACACCTAATCTAGTCTATAACACCTGCTCTAGTCTATAACACATGCTCTCTAGTCTATAACAACTGGTCTCTAGTCTATAACACCTGGTCTCTAGTCTATAACACCTGCTCTCTAGTCTATAACACCTGCTCTCTAGTCTATAACACCTGCTCTAGTCTATAACACCTACTCTCTAGTCTATAACACCTGCTCTAGTCTATAACACCTGGTCTCTAGTCTATAACACCTGCTCTAGTCTATAACACCTGCTCTAGTATATAACACCAGCTCTAGTCTATAACACCTACTCTAGTGTATAACACCTACTCTAGTATATAACACCTGGTCTCTAGTCTATAACACCTGGTCTCTAGTCTATAACACCTGCTCTAGTCTATAACACCTGCTCTAGTTTATAACAACAGCTCTAGTCTATAACACCTGGTCTCTAGTCTATAACACCTGGTCTAGTCTATAACACCTACTCTAGTATATAACACCTGGTCTCTAGTCTATAACACCTGGTCTCTAGTGTATAACACCTGCTCTCTAGTCTAAAACACCTACTCTAGTCTATAAGACCTGCTCTCTAGTCTATAACACCTGCTCTAGTCTATAACACCTACTCTCTACTCTATAACACCTACTCTCTAGTCTATAACACCTGCTCTAGTCTAAAACACATGGACTCTAGTCTATAACACCTGCTATAGTATATAACACCAGCTCTAGTCTATAACACCTGCTCTCTAGTCTATCACACCTACTCTAGTGTATAACACCTGCTCTAGTCTATAACACCTGCTCTCTAGTCTATAACACCTGGTCTCTAGTCTATAACACCAGCTCTCTAGTCTATAACACCTGCTCTCTAGTCTATAACACCTGCTATAGTCTATAACACCTGCTCTCTAGTCTATAACACCTGCTCTCTAGTCTATAACACCTGCTCTAGTCTATAACACCATCTCTAGTCTATAACACCTACTCTCTAGTTTATAACACCTGCTCACTAGTCTATAACACCTGCTCTCTAGTCTATAACACCTGCTCTAGTCTATAACACCTACTCACTAGTCTATAACACCTGCTCTAGTCTATAACACCTGCTCTCTAGTCTATAACACCTACTCTAGTCTATAACAACATCTCTAGTCTATAACACCTGGTCTCTAGTCTATAACACCTGGTCTCTATTCTATAACACCTACTCTAGTCTATAACACCTGGTCTCCAGTCTATAACACCTGGTTTCTAGTCTATAACACCTGCTCTCTAGTCTATAACACCTACTCTCTAGTTTATAACACATGCTTTCTAGTCTATAACACCTGGTCTCTAGTCTATAACACCTGCTCTAGTCTATAACACCTGCTCTCTAGTCTATAACACCTGCTCCAGTATATAACACCTGGTCTAGTCTATAACACCTGGTCTCTAGTCTATAACACCTGCTCTAGTCTATAACACCAGCTCTAGTCTATAACATCAGCTCTAGTCTATAACACCTACTCTAGTGTATAACACCTGCTCTAGTCTATAACACCTACTCTAGTCTATAACACCTGGTCTCTAGTCTATAACACCTACTCTAGTCTATAACACCTACTCAAGTCTATAACACCTGCTCTAGTCTATAACACCTGCTCTCTAGTCTATAACACCTGCTCTCTAGTCTATTACACCTGCTCTCTAGTCTATAACACCTGATCGAGTCTATAACACCTGGTCTCTAGTCTATAACACCTACTCTAGTCTATAACAACTGCTCTAGTCTATAACACCTGCTCTAGTCTATAACACCTGGTCTCTAGTCTATAACACCTGCTCTCTAGTCTATAACACCTGTTCTAGTCTATAACACCTGGTATCTAGTCTATAACACCTACTCTAGTGTATAACACCTGCTCTCTAGTCTATAACACCTACTCTAGTCTATAACACCTGCTCTCTAGTCTATAACACCTACTCTGGTGTATAACACCTGCTCGAGTCTATAACACCTGCTCTAGTCTATAACACCTGGTCTCTAGTCTATAACACCTGGTCTTGTGTATAACACCTGCTCTCTAGTCTATAACACCTGGTCTCTAGTCTATAACACCTGCTCTAGTCTATAACACCTGCTCTCTAGTCTATAACACCTGGTCTCTAGTCTATAACACCAGCTCTCCAGTCTATAACACCTAATCTAGTCTATAACACCTGCTCTAGTCTATAACACATGCTCTCTAGTCTATAACAACTGGTCTCTAGTCTATAACACCTGGTCTCTAGTCTATAACACCTGCTCTCTAGTCTATAACACCTGCTCTAGTCTATAACACCTACTCTCTAGTCTATAACACCTGCTCTCTAGTCTATAACACCTGGTCTCTAGTCTATAACACCTGCTCTAGTCTATAACACCTGCTCTCTAGTCTATAACACCTGCTCCAGTATATAACACCTGGTCTAGTCTATAACACCTGGTCTCTAGTCTATAACACCTGCTCTAGTCTATAACACCTGCTCTCTAGTCTATAACACCTGGTCTCTATTCTATAACACCTACTCTAGTCTATAACACCTGGTCTCCAGTCTATAACACCTGGTCTCTAGTCTATAACACCTGCTCTAGTCTATAACACCTGCTCTCTAGTCTATAACACCTGCTCCAGTATATAACACCTGGTCTAGTCTATAACACCTGGTCTCTAGTCTATAACACCTGCTCTAGTCTATAACACCAGCTCTAGTCTATAACACCAGCTCTAGTCTATAACACCTACTCTAGTGTATAACACCTGCTCTAGTCTATAACACCTACTCTAGTCTATAACACCTGGTCTCTAGTCTATAACACCTACTCTAGTCTATAACACCTACTCAAGTCTATAACACCTGCTCTAGTCTATAACACCTGCTCTCTAGTCTATAACACCTGCTCTCTAGTCTATTACACCTGCTCTCTAGTCTATAACACCTGATCTAGTCTATAACACCTGGTCTCTAGTCTATAACACCTACTCTAGTCTATAACAACTGCTCTAGTCTATAACACCTGCTCTAGTCTATAACACCTGGTCTCTAGTCTATAACACCTGCTCTCTAGTCTATAACACCTGTTCTAGTCTATAACACCTGGTATCTAGTCTATAACACCTGCTCTCTAGTCTATAACACCTGCTCTAGCATATAACACCTGGTCTAGTCTATAAAACCTGGTCTCTAGTCTATAACACCAGCTCTAGTCTATAACACCTACTCTAGTGTATAACACCTACTCTGGTGTATAACACCTACTCTAGTCTATAACACCTGGTCTCTAGTCTATAACACCTACTCTAGTCTATAACACCTACTCTAGTCTATAACACCTACTCTCTAGTCTATAACACCTGCTCTAGTCTATAATACCTACTCTCTAGTCTACAACACCTGCTCTAGTCTATAACACCTACTCTCTAGTCTATAACACCTGGTCTAGTCTATAACACCTGCTCTAGTCTATAACACCTACTCTAGTCTATAACACCTACTCTAGTCTATAACACCTGGTCTCTATTCTATAACACCTACTCTAGTCTATAACACCTGGTCTCCAGTCTATAACACCTGGTCTCTAGTCTATAACACCTGCTCTAGTCTATAACACCTGCTCTCTAGTCTATAACACCTGCTCCAGTATATAACACCTGGTCTAGTCTATAACACCTGGTCTCTAGTCTATAACACCTGCTCTAGTCTATAACACCAGCTCTAGTCTATAACACCAGCTCTAGTCTATAACACCTACTCTAGTGTATAACACCTGCTCTAGTCTATAACACCTACTCTAGTCTATAACACCTGGTCTCTAGTCTATAACACCTACTCTAGTCTATAACACCTACTCAAGTCTATAACACCTGCTCTAGTCTATAACACCTGCTCTCTAGTCTATAACACCTGCTCTCTAGTCTATTACACCTGCTCTCTAGTCTATAACACCTGATCTAGTCTATAACACCTGGTCTCTAGTCTATAACACCTACTCTAGTCTATAACAACTGCTCTAGTCTATAACACCTGCTCTAGTCTATAACACCTGGTCTCTAGTCTATAACACCTGCTCTCTAGTCTATAACACCTGTTCTAGTCTATAACACCTGGTATCTAGTCTATAACACCTGCTCTCTAGTCTATAACACCTGCTCTAGCATATAACACCTGGTCTAGTCTATAAAACCTGGTCTCTAGTCTATAACACCAGCTCTAGTCTATAACACCTACTCTAGTGTATAACACCTACTCTGGTGTATAACACCTACTCTAGTCTATAACACCTGGTCTCTAGTCTATAACACCTACTCTAGTCTATAACACCTACTCTAGTCTATAACACCTACTCTCTAGTCTATAACACCTGCTCTAGTCTATAATACCTACTCTCTAGTCTATAACACCTGCTCTAGTCTATAACACCTACTCTCTAGTCTATAACACCTGGTCTAGTCTATAACACCTGCTCTAGTCTATAACACCTACTCTAGTCTATAACACCTACTCTAGTCTAAAACACCTGGTCTCTAGTCTATAACACCTACTCTAGTCTAAAACACCTGGTCTCTAGTCTATAACACCTACTCTAGTCTATAACACCTACTCTCTAGTCTATAACACCTGCTCTAGTCTATAACACCTACTCTAGTCTATAACACCTGGTCTCTTGTCTATGACACCTGCTCCAGTCTATAAAATCTGGTCTCTAGTCTATAACACCTGCTCACTAGTCTATAACACCTGCTCTCTAGTCTATAACACCTGGTCTCTAGTCTATAACACCTACTCTCTAGTCTATAACACCTATTCTCTAGTCTATAACACCTGCTCTCTAGTCTATAACACCTGCTCTCTAGTCTATAACACCTGCTCTAGTCTATAACACCTACTCTCTAGTCTATAACACCTGGTCTCTAGTCTATAACACCTGGTCTCTAGTCTATAACACCTGGTCTCTAGTCTATAACACCTGCTCTCTAGTCTATAACACCTGCTCACTAGTCTATAACACCTGCTCACTAGTCTATAACACCTGCTCTAGTCTATAACACGTACTCTAGTGTATAACAACTGCTCTCTAGTCTATAACACCTACTATCTAGTCTAAAACACCTGCTCTAGTATATAACACCAGCTCTAGTCTATAACACCTGGTCCCTAGTATATAACACCTGCTCTAGTCTATAATACATGCTCTCTAGTCTATAACAACTGGTCTCTAGTCTATAACACCTGCTCTCTAGTCTATAGCACCTGCTCTAGTCTATAACACCTACTCTCTAGTCTATAACACCTGCTCTAGTCTATAACACCTGGTCTCTAGTCTATAACACCTGGTCTAGTCTATAACACCTGGTCTCTAGTCTACAACACCTGCTCTAGTCTATAACACCTACTCTAGTCTATAACACCTGCTCTAGTCTATAACACCTGGTCTCTAGTCTATAACACCTGCTCTAGTCTATAACACCTACTCTAGTGTATAACACCTACTCTAGTCTATAACACCTGCTCTAGTCTATAACACCTGGTATCTAGTATATAACACCTACTCTAGTCTATAACACCTACTCTAGTCTATAACACCCACTCTCTAGTCTATAACACCTGCTCTAGTCTATAACACCTACTCTCTAGTCTATAACACCTGCTCTAGTCTATAACACCTGCTCTCTAGTCTATAGCACCTGCTCAAGTCTATAACACCTACTCTCTAGTCTATAACACCTGCTCTAGTCTATAACACCTACTCTAGTCTATAACACCCACTCTCTAGTCTATAACACCTGCTCTAGTCTATAACACCTACTCTCCAGTCTATAACACCTGCTCTAGTCTATAACACCTACTCTCTAGTCTATAACACCTGGTCTAGTTTATAACACCTGCTCTAGTCTATAACACCTACTCTAGTCTATAACACCTACTCTAGTCTATAACACCTGGTCTCTAGTCTATAACACCTATTCTAGTCTATAACACCTACTCTCTAGTCTATAACACCTGCTCTAGTCTATAACACCTACTCTAGTCTATAACACCTGGTCTCTTGTCTATGACACCTGCTCTAGTCTATAAAATCTGGTCTCTAGTCTATAACACCTGCTCACTAGTCTATAACACCTGCTCTCTAGTCTATAACACCTGGTCTCTAGTCTATAACACCTGCTCTCTAGTCTATAACACCTGCTCTAGTCTATAACACCTACTCTCTAGTCTATAACACCTGGTCTCTAGTCTATAACACCTGGTATCTAGTCTATAACACCTGGTCTCTAGTCTATAACACCTGCTCTCTAGTCTATAACACCTGCTCACTAGTCTATAACACCTGCTCTCTAGTCTATAACACCTGCTCTAGTCTATAACACCTACTCTAGTGTATAACAACTGCTCTCTAGTCTATAACACCTACTCTCTAGTCTATAACACCTGCTCTAGTCTATAACACCTACTCTCTAGTCTATAACACCTACTCAAGTCTATAACACCTGGTCTCTAGTCTATAACACCTGCTCTCTAGTCTATAACACCTGCTCTCTAGTCTATAACACCTGCTCTCTAGTCTAAAACACCTGCTCTAGTATATAACACCAGCTCTAGTCTATAACACCTGGTCCCTACTATATAATACCTGCTCTAGTCTATAATACATGCTCTCTAGTCTATAACAACTGGTCTCTAGTCTATAACACCTGCTCTCTAGTCTATAGCACCTGCTCTACTCTATAACACCTACTCTCCAGTCTATAACACCTGCTCTAGTCTATAACACCTGGTCTCTAGTCTACAACACCTGCTCTAGTCTATAACACCTACTCTAGTGTATAACATCTACTCTAGTCTATAACACCTGGTCCCTAGTCTATAACACCTACTCTAGTTTATAACACCTGCTCTCCAGTCTATCGCACCTGCTCTAGTCTATAACACCTACTCTCTAGTCTATAACACCAGCTCTAGTCTATAACACCTGGTCTCTAGTCTATAACACCTACTCTAGTCTATAACACCTGGTCTCTAGTCTATAACACCTGGTCTCTAGTCTATAACACCTGCTTTCTAGTCTATAACACCTGCTCACTAGTCTATAACACATGCTCTCTAGTCTATAACACCTGCTCTAGTCTATAACACCTGCTCTAGTGTATAACAACTGCTCTCTAGTCTATAACACCTACTCTCTAGTCTATAACACCTGCTCTAGTCTATAACACCTACTCTCTAGTCTATAACACCTGGTCTCTAGTCTATAACACCTGCTCTAGTCTATAACACCTACTCTAGTGTATAACATCTACTCTAGTCTATAACACCTGGTCCCTAGTCTATAACACCTACTCTAGTTTATAACACCTGCTCTCCAGTCTATAGCACCTGCTCTAGTCTATAACACCTACTCTCTAGTCTATAACACCTGCTCTAGTCTATAACACCTGGTCTCTAGTCTATAACACCTGCTCTAGTCTATAACACCTACTCTAGTGTATAACACCTACTCTAGTCTATAACACCTACTCTAGTCTATAACACCTGCTCTAGTTTATAACACCTACTCTCGTCTATAACACCTGCTCTAGTCTATAACACCTGCTCTCTAGTCTATAACACCTGCTCTCTAGTCTATAACAACTGGTCTCTAGTCTATAACACCTGGTCTCTAGTCCATAACACCTGCTCTCTAGTCTATAGCACCTGCTCTAGTCTATAACACCTACTCTCTAGTCTATAACACCTGCTCTAGTCTATAACACCTGGTTTCTAGTCTATAACACCTGCTCTAGTCTATAACACCTACTCTAGTGTATAACACCTACTCTAATCTATAACACCTGGTCTCTAGTCTATAACACCTGCTCTAGTCTATAACACCTGGTCTAGTCTATAACACCTGCTCTAGTCTATAACACCTGGTCTCTAGTCTATAACACCTGCTCTAGTCTATAACACCTGCTCTAGTTTATAACACCAGCTCTAGTCTATAACACCTGATCTCTAGTCTATAACACCTGCTCTAGTCTATAACACCTGCTCTAGTCTAAAACACCTACTCTCTGGTCTATAACACCTGCTATAGTCTATAAAACCTGCTCTCTAGTCTATAACACCTACTCTAGTCTATAACACCTACTCTCTAGTCTATAACACCTACTCTCTAGTCTATAACACCTACTCTCTAGTCTATAACACCTACTCTCTAGTCTATAACACCTGGTCTCTAGTCTATAACACATAGTCTCTAGTCTATAACACCTAATCTAGTCTATAACACCTACTCTCTAGTCTATAACGCCTAATCTCTAGTCTATAACACCTACTCTCTAGTCTATAACACCTGGTCTCTAGTCTATAACACCTGGTCTCTAGTCTATAACACCTACTCTCTAGTCTATAACACCTACTCTAGTCTATAACACCTGGTCTCTAGTCTATAACACCTGGTCTCTAGTCTATAACACCTGGTCTAGTCTATAACCCATGGTCTCTAGTCTATAACACCAGCTCTAGTCTATAACACCTGGTCTCTAGTCTATAACACCTGGTCTCTAGTCTATAACACCTGCTCTCTAGTCTATAACACCTGTTCTAGTCTATAACACCTGGTATCTAGTCTATAACACCTACTCTAGTGTATAACACCTGCTCTCTAGTCTATAACACCTACTCTAGTCTATAACACCTGCTCTCTAGTCTATAACACCTACTCTGGTGTATAACACCTGCTCTAGTCTATAACACCTGCTCTAGTCTATAACACCTGGTCTCTAGTCTATAACACCTGGTCTTGTGTATAACACCTGCTCTATAGTCTATAACACCTGGTCTCTAGTCTATAACACCTGCTCTAGTCTATAACACCTGCTCTCTAGTCTATAACACCTGGTCTCTAGTCTATAACACCAGCTCTCAAGTCTATAACACCTAATCTAGTCTATAACACCTGCTCTAATCTATAACACATGCTCTCTAGTCTATAACAACTGGTCTCTAGTCTATAACACCTGGTCTCTAGTCTATAACACCTGCTCTCTAGTCTATAACACCTGCTCTAGTCTATAACACCTACTCTCTAGTCTATAACACCTGCTCTAGTCTATAACACCTGGTCTCTAGTCTATAACACCTGCTCTAGTCTATAACACCTGCTCTAGTATATAACACCAGCTCTAGTCTATAACACCTACTCTAGTGTATAACACCTACTCTAGTATATAACACCTGGTCTCTAGTCTATAACACCTGGTCTCTAGTCTATAAAACCTGCTCTAGTCTATAACACCTGCTCTAGTTTCTAACACCAGCTCTAGTCTATAACACCTGGTCTCTAGTCTATAACACCTGGTCTAGTCTATAACACCTACTCTAGTATATAACACCTGGTCTCTAGTCTATAACACCTGGTCTCTAGTGTATAACACCTGCTCTCTAGTCTAAAACACCTACTCTAGTCTATAAGACCTGCTCTCTAGTCTATAACACCTGCTCTAGTCTATAACACCTACTCTCTACTCTATAACACCTACTCTCTAGTCTATAACACCTGCTCTAGTCTAAAACACATGGACTCTAGTCTATAACACCTGCTATAGTATATAACACCAGCTCTAGTCTATAACACCTGCTCTCTAGTCTATCACACCTACTCTAGTGTATAACACCTGCTCTAGTCTATAACACCTGCTCTCTAGTCTATAACACCTGGTCTCTAGTCTATAACACCAGCTCTCTAGTCTATAACACCTGCTCTCTAGTCTATAACACCTGCTATAGTCTATAACACCTGCTCTCTAGTCTATAACACCTGCTCTCTAGTCTATAACACCTGCTCTAGTCTATAACACCATCTCTAGTCTATAACACCTACTCTCTAGTTTATAACACCTGCTCACTAGTCTATAACACCTGCTCTCTAGTCTATAACACCTGCTCTAGTCTATAACACCTACTCTCTAGTCTATAACACCTGCTCTAGTCTATAACACCTGCTCTCTAGTCTATAACACCTACTCTAGTCTATAACAACATCTCTAGTCTATAACACCTGGTCTCTAGTCTATAACACCTGGTCTCTATTCTATAACACCTACTCTAGTCTATAACACCTGGTCTCCAGTCTATAACACCTGGTTTCTAGTGTATAACACCTGCTCTCTAGTCTATAACACCTACTCTCTAGTTTATAACACATGCTTTCTAGTCTATAACACCTGGTCTCTAGTCTATAACACCTGCTCTAGTCTATAACACCTGCTCTCTAGTCTATAACACCTGCTCCAGTATATAACACCTGGTCTAGTCTATAACACCTGGTCTCTAGTCTATAACACCTGCTCTAGTCTATAACACCAGCTCTAGTCTATAACACCAGCTCTAGTCTATAACACCTACTCTAGTGTATAACACCTGCTCTAGTCTATAACACCTACTCTAGTCTATAACACCTGGTCTCTAGTCTATAACACCTACTCTAGTCTATAACACCTACTCAAGTCTATAACACCTGCTCTAGTCTATAACACCTGCTCTCTAGTCTATAACACCTGCTCTCTAGTCTATTACACCTGCTCTCTAGTCTATAACACCTGATCTAGTCTATAACACCTGGTCTCTAGTCTATAACACCTACTCTAGTCTATAACAACTGCTCTAGTCTATAACACCTGCTCTAGTCTATAACACCTGGTCTCTAGTCTATAACACCTACTCTAGTCTATAACACCTACTCAAGTCTATAACACCTGCTCTAGTCTATAACACCTGCTCTCTAGTCTATAACACCTGTTCTAGTCTATAACACCTGGTATCTAGTCTATAACACCTGCTCTCTAGTCTATAACACCTGCTCTAGCATATAACACCTGGTCTAGTCTATAAAACCTGGTCTCTAGTCTATAACACCAGCTCTAGTCTATAACACCTACTCTAGTGTATAACACCTACTCTGGTGTATAACACCTACTCTAGTCTATAACACCTGGTCTCTAGTCTATAACACCTACTCTAGTCTATAACACCTACTCTAGTCTATAACACCTACTCTCTAGTCTATAACACCTGCTCTAGTCTATAATACCTACTCTCTAGTCTATAACACCTGCTCTAGTCTATAACACCTACTCTCTAGTCTATAACACCTGGTCTAGTCTATAACACCTGCTCTAGTCTATAACACCTACTCTAGTCTATAACACCTACTCTAGTCTAAAACACCTGGTCTCTAGTCTATAACACCTACTCTAGTCTAAAACACCTGGTCTCTAGTCTATAACACCTACTCTAGTCTATAACACCTACTCTCTAGTCTATAACACCTGCTCTAGTCTATAACACCTACTCTAGTCTATAACACCTGGTCTCTTGTCTATGACACCTGCTCCAGTCTATAAAATCTGGTCTCTAGTCTATAACACCTGCTCACTAGTCTATAACACCTGCTCTCTAGTCTATAACACCTGGTCTCTAGTCTATAACACCTACTCTCTAGTCTATAACACCTATTCTCTAGTCTATAACACCTGCTCTCTAGTCTATAACACCTGCTCTCTAGTCTATAACACCTGCTCTAGTCTATAACACCTACTCTCTAGTCTATAACACCTGGTCTCTAGTCTATAACACCTGGTCTCTAGTCTATAACACCTGGTCTCTAGTCTATAACACCTGCTCTCTAGTCTATAACACCTGCTCACTAGTCTATAACACCTGCTCACTAGTCTATAACACCTGCTCTAGTCTATAACACGTACTCTAGTGTATAACAACTGCTCTCTAGTCTATAACACCTACTATCTAGTCTAAAACACCTGCTCTAGTATATAACACCAGCTCTAGTCTATAACACCTGGTCCCTAGTATATAACACCTGCTCTAGTCTATAATACATGCTCTCTAGTCTATAACAACTGGTCTCTAGTCTATAACACCTGCTCTCTAGTCTATAGCACCTGCTCTAGTCTATAACACCTACTCTCTAGTCTATAACACCTGCTCTAGTCTATAACACCTGGTCTCTAGTCTATAACACCTGGTCTAGTCTATAACACCTGGTCTCTAGTCTACAACACCTGCTCTAGTCTATAACACCTACTCTAGTCTATAACACCTGCTCTAGTCTATAACACCTGGTCTCTAGTCTATAACACCTGCTCTAGTCTATAACACCTACTCTAGTGTATAACACCTACTCTAGTCTATAACACCTGCTCTAGTCTATAACACCTGGTATCTAGTATATAACACCTACTCTAGTCTATAACACCCACTATCTAGTCTATAACACCTGCTCTAGTCTATAACACCTACTCTCTAGTCTATAACACCTGCTCTAGTCTATAACACCTGCTCTCTAGTCTATAGCACCTGCTCAAGTCTATAACACCTACTCTCTAGTCTATAACACCTGCTCTAGTCTATAACACCTACTCTAGTCTATAACACCCACTCTCTAGTCTATAACACCTGCTCTAGTCTATAACACCTACTCTCCAGTCTATAACACCTGCTCTAGTCTATAACACCTACTCTCTAGTCTATAACACCTGGTCTAGTTTATAACACCTGCTCTAGTCTATAACACCTACTCTAGTCTATAACACCTACTCTAGTCTATAACACCTGGTCTCTAGTCTATAACACCTATTCTAGTCTATAACACCTACTCTCTAGTCTATAACACCTGCTCTAGTCTATAACACCTACTCTAGTCTATAACACCTGGTCTCTTGTCTATGACACCTGCTCTAGTCTATAAAATCTGGTCTCTAGTCTATAACACCTGCTCACTAGTCTATAACACCTGCTCTCTAGTCTATAACACCTGGTCTCTAGTCTATAACACCTGCTCTCTAGTCTATAACACCTGCTCTCTAGTCTATAACACCTGCTCTAGTCTATAACACCTACTCTCTAGTCTATAACACCTGGTCTCTAGTCTATAACACCTGGTCTCTAGTCTATAACACCTGGTCTCTATTCTATAACACCTACTCTAGTCTATAACACCTGGTCTCCAGTCTATAACACCTGGTTTCTAGTGTATAACACCTGCTCTCTAGTCTATAACACCTACTCTCTAGTTTATAACACATGCTTTCTAGTCTATAACACCTGGTCTCTAGTCTATAACACCTGCTCTAGTCTATAACACCTGCTCTCTAGTCTATAACACCTGCTCCAGTATATAACACCTGGTCTAGTCTATAACACCTGGTCTCTAGTCTATAACACCTGCTCTAGTCTATAACACCAGCTCTAGTCTATAACACCAGCTCTAGTCTATAACACCTACTCTAGTGTATAACACCTGCTCTAGTCTATAACACCTACTCTAGTCTATAACACCTGGTCTCTAGTCTATAACACCTACTCTAGTCTATAACACCTACTCAAGTCTATAACACCTGCTCTAGTCTATAACACCTGCTCTCTAGTCTATAACACCTGCTCTCTAGTCTATTACACCTGCTCTCTAGTCTATAACACCTGATCTAGTCTATAACACCTGGTCTCTAGTCTATAACACCTACTCTAGTCTATAACAACTGCTCTAGTCTATAACACCTGCTCTAGTCTATAACACCTGGTCTCTAGTCTATAACACCTACTCTAGTCTATAACACCTACTCAAGTCTATAACACCTGCTCTAGTCTATAACACCTGCTCTCTAGTCTATAACACCTGTTCTAGTCTATAACACCTGGTATCTAGTCTATAACACCTGCTCTCTAGTCTATAACACCTGCTCTAGCATATAACACCTGGTCTAGTCTATAAAACCTGGTCTCTAGTCTATAACACCAGCTCTAGTCTATAACACCTACTCTAGTGTATAACACCTACTCTGGTGTATAACACCTACTCTAGTCTATAACACCTGGTCTCTAGTCTATAACACCTACTCTAGTCTATAACACCTACTCTAGTCTATAACACCTACTCTCTAGTCTATAACACCTGCTCTAGTCTATAATACCTACTCTCTAGTCTATAACACCTGCTCTAGTCTATAACACCTACTCTCTAGTCTATAACACCTGGTCTAGTCTATAACACCTGCTCTAGTCTATAACACCTACTCTAGTCTATAACACCTACTCTAGTCTAAAACACCTGGTCTCTAGTCTATAACACCTACTCTAGTCTAAAACACCTGGTCTCTAGTCTATAACACCTACTCTAGTCTATAACACCTACTCTCTAGTCTATAACACCTGCTCTAGTCTATAACACCTACTCTAGTCTATAACACCTGGTCTCTTGTCTATGACACCTGCTCCAGTCTATAAAATCTGGTCTCTAGTCTATAACACCTGCTCACTAGTCTATAACACCTGCTCTCTAGTCTATAACACCTGGTCTCTAGTCTATAACACCTACTCTCTAGTCTATAACACCTATTCTCTAGTCTATAACACCTGCTCTCTAGTCTATAACACCTGCTCTCTAGTCTATAACACCTGCTCTAGTCTATAACACCTACTCTCTAGTCTATAACACCTGCTCTAGTCTATAACACCTACTCTCTAGTCTATAACACCTACTCAAGTCTATAACACCTGGTCTCTAGTCTATAACACCTGCTCTCTAGTCTATAACACCTGCTCTCTAGTCTATAACACCTGCTCTAGTATATAACACCAGCTCTAGTCTATAACACCTGGTCCCTACTATATAATACCTGCTCTAGTCTATAATACATGCTCTCTAGTCTATAACAACTGGTCTCTAGTCTATAACACCTGCTCTCTAGTCTATAGCACCTGCTCTACTCTATAACACCTACTCTCCAGTCTATAACACCTGCTCTAGTCTATAACACCTGGTCTCTAGTCTACAACACCTGCTCTAGTCTATAACACCTACTCTAGTGTATAACATCTACTCTAGTCTATAACACCTGGTCCCTAGTCTATAACACCTACTCTAGTTTATAACACCTGCTCTCCAGTCTATCGCACCTGCTCTAGTCTATAACACCTACTCTCTAGTCTATAACACCAGCTCTAGTCTATAACACCTGGTCTCTAGTCTATAACACCTACTCTAGTCTATAACACCTGGTCTCTAGTCTATAACACCTGGTCTCTAGTCTATAACACCTGCTTTCTAGTCTATAACACCTGCTCACTAGTCTATAACACCTGCTCTCTAGTCTATAACACCTGCTCTAGTCTATAACACCTGCTCTAGTGTATAACAACTGCTCTCTAGTCTATAACACCTACTCTCTAGTCTATAACACCTGCTCTAGTCTATAACACCTACTCTCTAGTCTATAACACCTACTCTCTAGTCTATAACACCTGCTCTAGTCTATAACACCTGGTCTCTAGTCTATAACACCTGCTCTAGTCTATAACACCTACTCTAGTGTATAACATCTACTCTAGTCTATAACACCTGGTCCCTAGTCTATAACACCTACTCTCTAGTCTATAACACCTGCTCTAGTCTATAACACCTGGTCTCTAGTCTATAACACCTGCTCTAGTCTATAACACCTACTCTAGTGTATAACATCTACTCTAGTCTATAACACCTGGTCCCTAGTCTATAACACCTACTCTAGTTTATAACACCTGCTCTCCAGTCTATAGCACCTGCTCTAGTCTATAACACCTACTCTCTAGTCTATAACACCTGCTCTAGTCTATAACACCTGGTCTCTAGTCTATAACACCTGCTCTAGTCTATAACACCTACTCTAGTGTATAACACCTACTCTAGTCTATAACACCTACTCTAGTCTATAACACCTGCTCTAGTTTATAACACCTACTCTCGTCTATAACACCTGCTCTAGTCTATAACACCTGCTCTCTAGTCTATAACACCTGCTCTCTAGTCTATAACAACTGGTCTCTAGTCTATAACACCTGGTCTCTAGTCCATAACACCTGCTCTCTAGTCTATAGCACCTGCTCTAGTCTATAACACCTACTCTCTAGTCTATAACACCTGCTCTAGTCTATAACACCTGGTTTCTAGTCTATAACACCTGCTCTAGTCTATAACACCTACTCTAGTGTATAACACCTACTCTAATCTATAACACCTGGTCTCTAGTCTATAACACCTGCTCTAGTCTATAACACCTGGTCTAGTCTATAACACCTGCTCTAGTCTATAACACCTGGTCTCTAGTCTATAACACCTGCTCTAGTCTATAACACCTGCTCTAGTTTATAACACCAGCTCTAGTCTATAACACCTGATCTCTAGTCTATAACACCTGCTCTAGTCTATAACACCTGCTCTAGTCTAAAACACCTACTCTCTGGTCTATAACACCTGCTATAGTCTATAAAACCTGCTCTCTAGTCTATAACACCTACTCTAGTCTATAACACCTACTCTCTAGTCTATAACACCTACTCTCTAGTCTATAACACCTACTCTCTAGTCTATAACACCTACTCTCTAGTCTATAACACCTGGTCTCTAGTCTATAACACATAGTCTCTAGTCTATAACACCTAATCTAGTCTATAACACCTACTCTCTAGTCTATAACACCTAATCTCTAGTCTATAACACCTACTCTCTAGTCTATAACACCTGGTCTCTAGTCTATAACACCTGGTCTCTAGTCTATAACACCTACTCTCTAGTCTATAACACCTACTCTAGTGTATAACACCTGGTCTCTAGTCTATAACACCTGGTCTCTAGTCTATAACACCTGGTCTAGTCTATAACCCATGGTCTCTAGTCTATAACACCAGCTCTAGTCTATAACACCTGGTCTCTAGTCTATAACACCTACTCTAGTCTATAACACCAGCTCTAGTCTATAACACCTGGTCTCTAGTCTATAACACCTACTCTAGTCTATAACACCTGGTCTCTAGTCTATAACACCTGGTCTCTAGTCTATAACACCTGGTCTCTAGTCTATAACACCTACTCTAGTCTATAACACCTGCTCTAGTCTATAACACGCTACTCTAGTCTATAACACCTGGTCTCTAGTCTATAACACCTGGTCTCTAGTCTATAACACCTGCTCTAGTCTATAACACCTGCTCTAGTTTATAACACCAGCTCTAGTCTATAACACCTGGTCTCTAGTCTATAACACCTGGTCTAGTCTATAACACCTACTCTAGAGTATAACACCTGCTCTCTAGTCTATAACACCTACTCTAGTCTATAACACCTGCTCTCTAGTCTATAACACCTACTCTGGTGTATAACACCTGCTCTAGTCTATAACACCTGCTCTAGTCTATAACACCTACTCTAGTGTATAACACCTACTCTAGTCTATAACACCTACTCTAGTCTATAACACCTGCTCTAGTTTATAACACCTACTCTCGTCTATAACACCTGCTCTAGTCTATAACACCTGCTCTCTAGTCTATAACACCTGCTCTCTAGTCTATAACAACTGGTCTCTAGTCTATAACACCTGGTCTCTAGTCCATAACACCTGCTCTCTAGTCTATAGCACCTGCTCTAGTCTATAACACCTACTCTCTAGTCTATAACACCTGCTCTAGTCTATAACACCTGGTTTCTAGTCTATAACACCTGCTCTAGTCTATAACACCTACTCTAGTGTATAACACCTACTCTAATCTATAACACCTGGTCTCTAGTCTATAACACCTGCTCTAGTCTATAACACCTGGTCTAGTCTATAACACCTGCTCTAGTCTATAACACCTGGTCTCTAGTCTATAACACCTGCTCTAGTCTATAACACCTGCTCTAGTTTATAACACCAGCTCTAGTCTATAACACCTGATCTCTAGTCTATAACACCTGCTCTAGTCTATAACACCTGCTCTAGTCTAAAACACCTACTCTCTGGTCTATAACACCTGCTATAGTCTATAAAACCTGCTCTCTAGTCTATAACACCTACTCTAGTCTATAACACCTACTCTCTAGTCTATAACACCTACTCTCTAGTCTATAACACCTACTCTCTAGTCTATAACACCTACTCTCTAGTCTATAACACCTGGTCTCTAGTCTATAACACATAGTCTCTAGTCTATAACACCTAATCTAGTCTATAACACCTACTCTCTAGTCTATAACACCTAATCTCTAGTCTATAACACCTACTCTCTAGTCTATAACACCTGGTCTCTAGTCTATAACACCTGGTCTCTAGTCTATAACACCTACTCTCTAGTCTATAACACCTACTCTAGTGTATAACACCTGGTCTCTAGTCTATAACACCTGGTCTCTAGTCTATAACACCTGGTCTAGTCTATAACCCATGGTCTCTAGTCTATAACACCAGCTCTAGTCTATAACACCTGGTCTCTAGTCTATAACACCTACTCTAGTCTATAACACCAGCTCTAGTCTAACACCTGGTCTCTAGTCTATAACACCTACTCTAGTCTATAACACCTGGTCTCTAGTCTATAACACCTGGTCTCTAGTCTATAACACCTGGTCTCTAGTCTATAACACCTACTCTAGTCTATAACACCTGCTCTAGTCTATAACACGCTACTCTAGTCTATAACACCTGGTCTCTAGTCTATAACACCTGGTCTCTAGTCTATAACACCTGCTCTAGTCTATAACACCTGCTCTAGTTTATAACACCAGCTCTAGTCTATAACACCTGGTCTCTAGTCTATAACACCTGGTCTAGTCTATAACACCTACTCTAGAGTATAACACCTGCTCTCTAGTCTATAACACCTACTCTAGTCTATAACACCTGCTCTCTAGTCTATAACACCTACTCTGGTGTATAACACCTGCTCTAGTCTATAACACCTTCTCTAGTCTATAACACCTGGTCTCTAGTCTATAACACCTGGTCTTGTGTATAACACCTGCTCTCTAGTCTATTACACCTGGTCTCTAGTCTATAACACCTGCTCTAGTCTATAACACCTGCTCTCTAGTCTATAACACCTGGTCTCTAGTCTATAACACCAGCTCTCCAGTCTATAACACCTAATCTAGTCTATAACACCTGCTCTAGTCTATAACACATGCTCTCTAGTCTATAACAACTGGTCTCTAGTCTATAACACCTGGTCTCTAGTCTATAACACCTGCTCTCTAGTCTATAACACCTGCTCTCTAGTCTATAACACCTGCTCTAGTCTATAACACCTACTCTCTAGTCTATAACACCTGCTCTAGTCTATAACACCTGGTCTCTAGTCTATAACACCTGCTCTAGTCTATAACACCTGCTCTAGTATATAACACCAGCTCTAGTCTATAACACCTACTCTAGTGTATAACACCTACTCTAGTATATAACACCTGGTCTCTAGTCTATAACACCTGGTCTCTAGTCTATAACACCTGCTCTAGTCTATAACACCTGCTCTAGTTTATAACACCAGCTCTAGTCTATAACACCTGGTCTCTAGTCTATAACACCTGGTCTAGTCTATAACACCTACTCTAGTATATAACACCTGGTCTCTAGTCTATAACACCTGGTCTCTAGTGTATAACACCTGCTCTCTAGTCTAAAACACCTACTCTAGTCTATAAGACCTGCTCTCTAGTCTATAACACCTGCTCTAGTCTATAACACCTACTCTCTACTCTATAACACCTACTCTCTAGTCTATAACACCTGCTCTAGTCTAAAACACATGGACTCTAGTCTATAACACCTGCTATAGTATATAACACCAGCTCTAGTCTATAACACCTGCTCTCTAGTCTATCACACCTACTCTAGTGTATAACACCTGCTCTAGTCTATAACACCTGCTCTCTAGTCTATAACACCTGGTCTCTAGTCTATAACACCAGCTCTCTAGTCTATAACACCTGCTCTCTAGTCTATAACACCTGCTATAGTCTATAACACCTGCTCTCTAGTCTATAACACCTGCTCTAGTCTATAACACCATCTCTAGTCTATAACACCTACTCTCTAGTTTATAACACCTGCTCACTAGTCTATAACACCTGCTCTCTAGTCTATAACACCTGCTCTAGTCTATAACACCTACTCTCTAGTCTATAACACCTACTCTAGTCTATAACAACATCTCTAGTCTATAACACCTGGTCTCTAGTCTATAACACCTGGTCTCTATTCTATAACACCTACTCTAGTCTATAACACCTGGTCTCCAGTCTATAACACCTGGTTTCTAGTCTATAACACCTGCTCTCTAGTCTATAACACCTACTCTCTAGTTTATAACACATGCTTTCTAGTCTATAACACCTGGTCTCTAGTCTATAACACCTGCTCTAGTCTATAACACCTGCTCTCTAGTCTATAACACCTGCTCCAGTATATAACACCTGGTCTAGTCTATAACACCTGGTCTCTAGTC
This sequence comes from Salvelinus fontinalis, assembly GCF_029448725.1. Taxonomy (NCBI): domain Eukaryota; kingdom Metazoa; phylum Chordata; class Actinopteri; order Salmoniformes; family Salmonidae; genus Salvelinus; species Salvelinus fontinalis. Next base: position 30,843 of record NW_026600621.1, on the reverse strand, counting down.
TTTAACACCTGCTCTAGTCTATAACACCAGCTCTAGTCTATAACACCAGCTCTAGTCTATAACACCTACTCTAGTGTATAACACCTGCTCTAGTCTATAACACCTACTCTAGTCTATAACACCTGGTCTCTAGTCTATAACACCTACTCTAGTCTATAACACCTACTCAAGTCTATAACACCTGCTCTAGTCTATAACACCTGCTCTCTAGTCTATAACACCTGCTCTCTAGTCTATTACACCTGCTCTCTAGTCTATAACACCTGATCTAGTCTATAACACCTGCTCTAGTCTATAACACCTGGTCTCTAGTCTATAACACCTGCTCTAGTCTATAACACCTACTCTAGTGTATAACACCTACTCTAGTCTATAACACCTACTCTAGTCTATAACACCTGCTCTAGTTTATAACACCTACTCTCGTCTATAACACCTGCTCTAGTCTATAACACCTGCTCTCTAGTCTATAACACCTGCTCTCTAGTCTATAACAACTGGTCTCTAGTCTATAACACCTGGTCTCTAGTCCATAACACCTGCTCTCTAGTCTATAGCACCTGCTCTAGTCTATAACACCTACTCTCTAGTCTATAACACCTGCTCTAGTCTATAACACCTGGTTTCTAGTCTATAACACCTGCTCTAGTCTATAACACCTACTCTAGTGTATAACACCTACTCTAATCTATAACACCTGGTCTCTAGTCTATAACACCTGCTCTAGTCTATAACACCTGGTCTAGTCTATAACACCTGCTCTAGTCTATAACACCTGGTCTCTAGTCTATAACACCTGCTCTAGTCTATAACACCTGCTCTAGTTTATAACACCAGCTCTAGTCTATAACACCTGATCTCTAGTCTATAACACCTGCTCTAGTCTATAACACCTGCTCTAGTCTAAAACACCTACTCTCTGGTCTATAACACCTGCTATAGTCTATAAAACCTGCTCTCTAGTCTATAACACCTACTCTAGTCTATAACACCTACTCTCTAGTCTATAACACCTACTCTCTAGTCTATAACACCTACTCTCTAGTCTATAACACCTACTCTCTAGTCTATAACACCTGGTCTCTAGTCTATAACACATAGTCTCTAGTCTATAACACCTAATCTAGTCTATAACACCTACTCTCTAGTCTATAACACCTAATCTCTAGTCTATAACACCTACTCTCTAGTCTATAACACCTGGTCTCTAGTCTATAACACCTGGTCTCTAGTCTATAACACCTACTCTCTAGTCTATAACACCTACTCTAGTGTATAACACCTGGTCTCTAGTCTATAACACCTGGTCTCTAGTCTATAACACCTGGTCTAGTCTATAACCCATGGTCTCTAGTCTATAACACCAGCTCTAGTCTATAACACCTGGTCTCTAGTCTATAACACCTACTCTAGTCTATAACACCAGCTCTAGTCTATAACACCTGGTCTCTAGTCTATAACACCTACTCTAGTCTATAACACCTGGTCTCTAGTCTATAACACCTGGTCTCTAGTCTATAACACCTGGTCTCTAGTCTATAACACCTACTCTAGTCTATAACACCTGCTCTAGTCTATAACACGCTACTCTAGTCTATAACACCTGGTCTCTAGTCTATAACACCTGGTCTCTAGTCTATAACACCTGCTCTAGTCTATAACACCTGCTCTAGTTTATAACACCAGCTCTAGTCTATAACACCTGGTCTCTAGTCTATAACACCTGGTCTAGTCTATAACACCTACTCTAGTGTATAACACCTGCTCTCTAGTCTATAACACCTACTCTAGTCTATAACACCTGCTCTCTAGTCTATAACACCTACTCTGGTGTATAACACCTGCTCTAGTCTATAACACCTGCTCTAGTCTATAACACCTGGTCTCTAGTCTATAACACCTGGTCTTGTGTATAACACCTGCTCTCTAGTCTATAACACCTGGTCTCTAGTCTATAACACCTGCTCTAGTCTATAACACCTGCTCTCTAGTCTATAACACCTGGTCTCTAGTCTATAACACCAGCTCTCCAGTCTATAACACCTAATCTAGTCTATAACACCTGCTCTAGTCTATAACACATGCTCTCTAGTCTATAACAACTGGTCTCTAGTCTATAACACCTGGTCTCTAGTCTATAACACCTGCTCTCTAGTCTATAACACCTGCTCTCTAGTCTATAACACCTGCTCTAGTCTATAACACCTACTCTCTAGTCTATAACACCTGCTCTAGTCTATAACACCTGGTCTCTAGTCTATAACACCTGCTCTAGTCTATAACACCTGCTCTAGTATATAACACCAGCTCTAGTCTATAACACCTACTCTAGTGTATAACACCTACTCTAGTATATAACACCTGGTCTCTAGTCTATAACACCTGGTCTCTAGTCTATAACACCTGCTCTAGTCTATAACACCTGCTCTAGTTTATAACACCAGCTCTAGTCTATAACACCTGGTCTCTAGTCTATAACACCTGGTCTAGTCTATAACACCTACTCTAGTATATAACACCTGGTCTCTAGTCTATAACACCTGGTCTCTAGTGTATAACACCTGCTCTCTAGTCTAAAACACCTACTCTAGTCTATAAGACCTGCTCTCTAGTCTATAACACCTGCTCTAGTCTATAACACCTACTCTCTACTCTATAACACCTACTCTCTAGTCTATAACACCTGCTCTAGTCTAAAACACATGGACTCTAGTCTATAACACCTGCTATAGTATATAACACCAGCTCTAGTCTATAACACCTGCTCTCTAGTCTATCACACCTACTCTAGTGTATAACACCTGCTCTAGTCTATAACACCTGCTCTCTAGTCTATAACACCTGGTCTCTAGTCTATAACACCAGCTCTCTAGTCTATAACACCTGCTCTCTAGTCTATAACACCTGCTATAGTCTATAACACCTGCTCTCTAGTCTATAACACCTGCTCTAGTCTATAACACCATCTCTAGTCTATAACACCTACTCTCTGGTTTATAACACCTGCTCACTAGTCTATAACACCTGCTCTCTAGTCTATAACACCTGCTCTAGTCTATAACACCTACTCTCTAGTCTATAACACCTGCTCTAGTCTATAACACCTGCTCTCTAGTCTATAACACCTACTCTAGTCTATAACAACATCTCTAGTCTATAACACCTGGTCTCTAGTCTATAACACCTGGTCTCTATTCTATAACACCTACTCTAGTCTATAACACCTGGTCTCCAGTCTATAACACCTGGTTTCTAGTCTATAACACCTGCTCTCTAGTCTATAACACCTACTCTCTAGTTTATAACACATGCTTTCTAGTCTATAACACCTGGTCTCTAGTCTATAACACCTGCTCTAGTCTATAACACCTGCTCTCTAGTCTATAACACCTGCTCCAGTATATAACACCTGGTCTAGTCTATAACACCTGGTCTCTAGTCTATAACACCTGCTCTAGTCTATAACACCAGCTCTAGTCTATAACACCAGCTCTAGTCTATAACACCTACTCTAGTGTATAACACCTGCTCTAGTCTATAACACCTACTCTAGTCTATAACACCTGGTCTCTAGTCTATAACACCTACTCTAGTCTATAACACCTACTCAAGTCTATAACACCTGCTCTAGTCTATAACACCTGCTCTCTAGTCTATAACACCTGCTCTCTAGTCTATTACACCTGCTCTCTAGTCTATAACACCTGATCTAGTCTATAACACCTGGTCTCTAGTCTATAACACCTACTCTAGTCTATAACAACTGCTCTAGTCTATAACACCTGCTCTAGTCTATAACACCTACTCTCTAGTCTATAACACCTGCTCTAGTCTATAACACCTGCTCTCTAGTCTATAACACCTACTCTAGTCTATAACAACATCTCTAGTCTATAACACCTGGTCTCTAGTCTATAACACCTGGTCTCTATTCTATAACACCTACTCTAGTCTATAACACCTGGTCTCCAGTCTATAACACCTGGTTTCTAGTCTATAACACCTGCTCTCTAGTCTATAACACCTACTCTCTAGTTTATAACACATGCTTTCTAGTCTATAACACCTGGTCTCTAGTCTATAACACCTGCTCTAGTCTATAACACCTGCTCTCTAGTCTATAACACCTGTTCTAGTATATAACACCTGGTCTAGTCTATAACACCTGGTCTCTAGTCTATAACACCTGCTCTAGTCTATAACACCAGCTCTAGTCTATAACACCAGCTCTAGTCTATAACACCTACTCTAGTGTATAACACCTGCTCTAGTCTATAACACCTACTCTAGTCTATAACACCTGGTCTCTAGTCTATAACACCTACTCTAGTCTATAACACCTACTCAAGTCTATAACACCTGCTCTAGTCTATAACACCTGCTCTCTAGTCTATAACACCTGCTCTCTAGTCTATTACACCTGCTCTCTAGTCTATAACACCTGATCTAGTCTATAACACCTGGTCTCTAGTCTATAACACCTACTCTAGTCTATAACAACTGCTCTAGTCTATAACACCTGCTCTAGTCTATAACACCTGGTCTCTAGTCTATAACACCTGCTCTCTAGTCTATAACACCTGTTCTAGTCTATAACACCTGGTATCTAGTCTATAACACCTACTCTAGTGTATAACACCTGCTCTCTAGTCTATAACACCTACTCTAGTCTATAACACCTGCTCTCTAGTCTATAACACCTACTCTGGTGTATAACACCTGCTCGAGTCTATAACACCTGCTCTAGTCTATAACACCTGGTCTCTAGTCTATAACACCTGGTCTTGTGTATAACACCTGCTCTCTAGTCTATAACACCTGGTCTCTAGTCTATAACACCTGCTCTAGTCTATAACACCTGCTCTCTAGTCTATAACACCTGGTCTCTAGTCTATAACACCAGCTCTCCAGTCTATAACACCTAATCTAGTCTATAACACCTGCTCTAGTCTATAACACATGCTCTCTAGTCTATAACAACTGGTCTCTAGTCTATAACACCTGGTCTCTAGTCTATAACACCTGCTCTCTAGTCTATAACACCTGCTCTAGTCTATAACACCTACTCTCTAGTCTATAACACCTGCTCTAGTCTATAACACCTGGTCTCTAGTCTATAACACCTGCTCTAGTCTATAAAACCTGCTCTAGTATATAACACCAGCTCTAGTCTATAACACCTACTCTAGTGTATAACACCTACTCTAGTATATAACACCTGGTCTCTAGTCTATAACACCTGGTCTCTAGTCTATAACACCTGCTCTAGTCTATAACACCTGCTCTAGTTTATAACACCAGCTCTAGTCTATAACACCTGGTCTCTAGTCTATAACACCTGGTCTAGTCTATAACACCTACTCTAGTATATAACACCTGGTCTCTAGTCTATAACACCTGGTCTCTAGTGTATAACACCTGCTCTCTAGTCTAAAACACCTACTCTAGTCTATAAGACCTGCCCTCTAGTCTATAACACCTGCTCTAGTCTATAACACCTACTCTCTACTCTATAACACCTACTCTCTAGTCTATAACACCTGCTCTAGTCTAAAACACATGGACTCTAGTCTATAACACCTGCTATAGTATATAACACCAGCTCTAGTCTATAACACCTGCTCTCTAGTCTATCACACCTACTCTAGTGTATAACACCTGCTCTAGTCTATAACACCTGCTCTCTAGTCTATAACACCTGGTCTCTAGTCTATAACACCAGCTCTCTAGTCTATAACACCTGGTCTCTAGTCTATAACACCTGCTATAGTCTATAACACCTGCTCTCTAGTCTATAACACCTGCTCTCTAGTCTATAACACCTGCTCTAGTCTATAACACCATCTCTAGTCTATAACACCTACTCTCTAGTTTATAACACCTGCTCACTAGTCTATAACACCTGCTCTCTAGTCTATAACACCTGCTCTAGTCTATAACACCTACTCTCTAGTCTATAACACCTGCTCTAGTCTATAACACCTGCTCTCTAGTCTATAACACCTACTCTAGTCTATAACAACATCTCTAGTCTATAACACCTGGTCTCTAGTCTATAACACCTGGTCTCTATTCTATAACACCTACTCTAGTCTATAACACCTGGTCTCCAGTCTATAACACCTGGTTTCTAGTCTATAACACCTGCTCTCTAGTCTATAACACCTACTCTCTAGTTTATAACACATGCTTTCTAGTCTATAACACCTGGTCTCTAGTCTATAACACCTGCTCTAGTCTATAACACCTGCTCTCTAGTCTATAACACCTGCTCCAGTATATAACACCTGGTCTAGTCTATAACACCTGGTCTCTAGTCTATAACACCTGCTCTAGTCTATAACACCAGCTCTAGTCTATAACACCAGCTCTAGTCTATAACACCTACTCTAGTGTATAACACCTGCTCTAGTCTATAACACCTACTCTAGTCTATAACACCTGGTCTCTAGTCTATAACACCTACTCTAGTCTATAACACCTACTCAAGTCTATAACACCTGCTCTAGTCTATAACACCTGCTCTCTAGTCTATAACACCTGCTCTCTAGTCTATTACACCTGCTCTCTAGTCTATAACACCTGATCTAGTCTATAACACCTGGTCTCTAGTCTATAACACCTACTCTAGTCTATAACAACTGCTCTAGTCTATAACACCTGCTCTAGTCTATAACACCTGGTCTCTAGTCTATAACACCTGCTCTCTAGTCTATAACACCTGTTCTAGTCTATAACACCTGGTATCTAGTCTATAACACCTGCTCTCTAGTCTATAACACCTGCTCTAGCATATAACACCTGGTCTAGTCTATAAAACCTGGTCTCTAGTCTATAACACCAGCTCTAGTCTATAACACCTACTCTAGTGTATAACACCTACTCTGGTGTATAACACCTACTCTAGTCTATAACACCTGGTCTCTAGTCTATAACACCTACTCTAGTCTATAACACCTACTCTAGTCTATAACACCTACTCTCTAGTCTATAACACCAGCTCTAGTCTATAACACCTGGTCTCTAGTCTATAACACCTGGTCTAGTCTATAACACCTACTCTAGTGTATAACACCTGCTCTCTAGTCTATAACACCTACTCTAGTCTATAACACCTGCTCTCTAGTCTATAACACCTACTCTGGTGTATAACACCTGCTCTAGTCTATAACACCTGCTCTAGTCTATAACACCTGGTCTCTAGTCTATAACACCTGGTCTTGTGTATAACACCTGCTCTCTAGTCTATAACACCTGGTCTCTAGTCTATAACACCTGCTCTAGTCTATAACACCTGCTCTCTAGTCTATAACACCTGGTCTCTAGTCTATAACACCAGCTCTCCAGTCTATAACACCTAATCTAGTCTATAACACCTGCTCTAGTCTATAACACATGCTCTCTAGTCTATAACAACTGGTCTCTAGTCTATAACACCTGGTCTCTAGTCTATAACACCTGCTCTCTAGTCTATAACACCTGCTCTCTAGTCTATAACACCTGCTCTAGTCTATAACACCTACTCTCTAGTCTATAACACCTGCTCTAGTCTATAACACCTACTCTCTAGTCTATAACACCTGCTCTAGTCTATAACACCTGCTCTAGTATATAACACCAGCTCTAGTCTATAACACCTACTCTAGTGTATAACACCTACTCTAGTATATAACACCTGGTCTCTAGTCTATAACACCTGGTCTCTAGTCTATAACACCTGCTCTAGTCTATAACACCTGCTCTAGTTTATAACACCAGCTCTAGTCTATAACACCTGGTCTCTAGTCTATAACACCTGGTCTAGTCTATAACACCTACTCTAGTATATAACACCTGGTCTCTAGTCTATAACACCTGGTCTCTAGTGTATAACACCTGCTCTCTAGTCTAAAACACCTACTCTAGTCTATAAGACCTGCTCTCTAGTCTATAACACCTGCTCTAGTCTATAACACCTACTCTCTACTCTATAACACCTACTCTCTAGTCTATAACACCTGCTCTAGTCTAAAACACATGGACTCTAGTCTATAACACCTGCTATAGTATATAACACCAGCTCTAGTCTATAACACCTGCTCTCTAATCTATCACACCTACTCTAGTGTATAACACCTGCTCTAGTCTATAACACCTGCTCTCTAGTCTATAACACCTGGTCTCTAGTCTATAACACCAGCTCTCTAGTCTATAACACCTGCTCTCTAGTCTATAACACCTGCTATAGTCTATAACACCTGCTCTCTAGTCTATAACACCTGCTCTCTAGTCTATAACACCTGCTCTAGTCTATAACACCATCTCTAGTCTATAACACCTACTCTCTAGTTTATAACACCTGCTCACTAGTCTATAACACCTGCTCTCTAGTCTATAACACCTGCTCTAGTCTATAACACCTACTCTCTAGTCTATAACACCTGCTCTAGTCTATAACACCTGCTCTCTAGTCTATAACACCTACTCTAGTCTATAACAACATCTCTAGTCTATAACACCTGGTCTCTAGTCTATAACACCTGGTCTCTATTCTATAACACCTACTCTAGTCTATAACACCTGGTCTCCAGTCTATAACACCTGGTTTCTAGTCTATAACACCTGCTCTCTAGTCTATAACACCTACTCTCTAGTTTATAACACATGCTTTCTAGTCTATAACACCTGGTCTCTAGTCTATAACACCTGCTCTAGTCTATAACACCTGCTCTCTAGTCTATAACACCTGCTCCAGTATATAACACCTGGTCTAGTCTATAACACCTGGTCTCTAGTCTATAACACCTGCTCTAGTCTATAACACCAGCTCTAGTCTATAACACCAGCTCTAGTCTATAACACCTACTCTAGTGTATAACACCTGCTCTAGTCTATAACACCTACTCTAGTCTATAACACCTGGTCTCTAGTCTATAACACCTACTCTAGTCTATAACACCTACTCAAGTCTATAACACCTGCTCTAGTCTATAACACCTGCTCTCTAGTCTATAACACCTGCTCTCTAGTCTATTACACCTGCTCTCTAGTCTATAACACCTGATCTAGTCTATAACACCTGGTCTCTAGTCTATAACACCTACTCTAGTCTATAACAACTGCTCTAGTCTATAACACCTGCTCTAGTCTATAACACCTACTCTCTAGTCTATAACACCTGCTCTAGTCTATAACACCTGCTCTCTAGTCTATAACACCTACTCTAGTCTATAACAACATCTCTAGTCTATAACACCTGGTCTCTAGTCTATAACACCTGGTCTCTATTCTATAACACCTACTCTAGTCTATAACACCTGGTCTCCAGTCTATAACACCTGGTTTCTAGTCTATAACACCTGCTCTCTAGTCTATAACACCTACTCTCTAGTTTATAACACATGCTTTCTAGTCTATAACACCTGGTCTCTAGTCTATAACACCTGCTCTAGTCTATAAAACCTGCTCTCTAGTCTATAACACCTGCTCCAGTATATAACACCTGGTCTAGTCTATAACACCTGGTCTCTAGTCTATAACACCTGCTCTAGTCTATAACACCAGCTCTAGTCTATAACACCAGCTCTAGTCTATAACACCTACTCTAGTGTATAACACCTGCTCTAGTCTATAACACCTACTCTAGTCTATAACACCTGGTCTCTAGTCTATAACACCTACTCTAGTCTATAACACCTACTCAAGTCTATAACACCTGCTCTAGTCTATAACACCTGCTCTCTAGTCTATAACACCTGCTCTCTAGTCTATTACACCTGCTCTCTAGTCTATAACACCTGATCTAGTCTATAACACCTGGTCTCTAGTCTATAACACCTGCTCTAGTCTATAACACCTGGTCTCTAGTCTATAACACCTGCTCTCTAGTCTATAACACCTGTTCTAGTCTATAACACCTGGTATCTAGTCTATAACACCTACTCTAGTGTATAACACCTGCTCTCTAGTCTATAACACCTGCTCTCTAGTCTATAACACCTAGTCTGGTGTATAACACCTGCTCGAGTCTATAACACCTGCTCTAGTCTATAACACCTGGTCTCTAGTCTATAACACCTGGTCTTGTGTATAACACCTGCTCTCTAGTCTATAACACCTGGTCTCTAGTCTATAACACCTGCTCTAGTCTATAACACCTGCTCTCTAGTCTATAACACCTGGTCTCTAGTCTATAACACCTGCTCCAGTATATAACACCTGGTCTAGTCTATAACACCTGGTCTCTAGTCTATAACACCTGCTCTAGTCTATAACACCAGCTCTAGTCTATAACACCAGCTCTAGTCTATAACACCTACTCTAGTGTATAACACCTGCTCTAGTCTATAACACCTACTCTAGTCTATAACACCTGGTCTCTAGTCTATAACACCTACTCTAGTCTATAACACCTACTCAAGTCTATAACACCTGCTCTAGTCTATAACACCTGCTCTCTAGTCTATAACACCTGCTCTCTAGTCTATTACACCTGCTCTCTAGTCTATAACACCTGATCTAGTCTATAACACCTGGTCTCTAGTCTATAACACCTACTCTAGTCTATAACAACTGCTCTAGTCTATAACACCTGCTCTAGTCTATAACACCTACTCTCTAGTCTATAACACCTGCTCTAGTCTATAACACCTGCTCTCTAGTCTATAACACCTACTCTAGTCTATAACAACATCTCTAGTCTATAACACCTGGTCTCTAGTCTATAACACCTGGTCTCTATTCTATAACACCTACTCTAGTCTATAACACCTGGTCTCCAGTCTATAACACCTGGTTTCTAGTCTATAACACCTGCTCTCTAGTCTATAACACCTACTCTCTAGTTTATAACACATGCTTTCTAGTCTATAACACCTGGTCTCTAGTCTATAACACCTGCTCTAGTCTATAACACCTGCTCTCTAGTCTATAACACCTGCTCCAGTATATAACACCTGGTCTAGTCTATAACACCTGGTCTCTAGTCTATAACACCTGCTCTAGTCTATAACACCAGCTCTAGTCTATAACACCAGCTCTAGTCTATTACACCTACTCTAGTGTATAACACCTACTCTAGTCTATAACACCTGGTCTCTAGTCTATAACACCTACTCTAGTCTATAACACCTACTCAAGTCTATAACACCTGCTCTAGTCTATAACACCTGCTCTCTAGTCTATAACACCTGCTCTCTAGTCTATTACACCTGCTCTCTAGTCTATAACACCTGATCTAGTCTATAACACCTGGTCTCTAGTCTATAACACCTGCTCTAGTCTATAACACCTGGTCTCTAGTCTATAACACCTGCTCTCTAGTCTATAACACCTGTTCTAGTCTATAACACCTGGTATCTAGTCTATAACACCTACTCTAGTGTATAACACCTGCTCTCTAGTCTATAACACCTGCTCTCTAGTCTATAACACCTAGTCTGGTGTATAACACCTGCTCGAGTCTATAACACCTGCTCTAGTCTATAACACCTGGTCTCTAGTCTATAACACCTGGTCTTGTGTATAACACCTGCTCTCTAGTCTATAACACCTGGTCTCTAGTCTATAACACCTGCTCTAGTCTATAACACCTGCTCTCTAGTCTATAACACCTGGTCTCTAGTCTATAACACCAGCTCTCCAGTCTATAACACCTAATCTAGTCTATAACACCTGCTCTAGTCTATAACACATGCTCTCTAGTCTATAACAACTGGTCTCTAGTCTATAACACCTGGTCTCTAGTCTATAACACCTGCTCTCTAGTCTATAACACCTGCTCTAGTCTATAACACCTACTCTCTAGTCTATAACACCTGCTCTAGTCTATAACACCTGGTCTCTAGTCTATAACACCTGCTCTAGTCTATAACACCTGCTCTAGTATATAACACCAGCTCTAGTCTATAACACCTACTCTAGTGTATAACACCTACTCTAGTATATAACACCTGGTCTCTAGTCTATAACACCTGGTCTCTAGTCTATAACACCTGCTCTAGTCTATAACACCTGCTCTAGTTTATAACACCAGCTCTAGTCTATAACACCTGGTCTCTAGTCTATAACACCTGGTCTAGTCTATAACACCTACTCTAGTATATAACACCTGGTCTCTAGTCTATAACACCTGGTCTCTAGTGTATAACACCTGCTCTCTAGTCTAAAACACCTACTCTAGTCTATAAGACCTGCCCTCTAGTCTATAACACCTGCTCTAGTCTATAACACCTACTCTCTACTCTATAACACCTACTCTCTAGTCTATAACACCTGCTCTAGTCTAAAACACATGGACTCTAGTCTATAACACCTGCTATAGTATATAACACCAGCTCTAGTCTATAACACCTGCTCTCTAGTCTATCACACCTACTCTAGTGTATAACACCTGCTCTAGTCTATAACACCTGCTCTCTAGTCTATAACACCTTGTCTCTAGTCTATAACACCAGCTCTCTAGTCTATAACACCTGGTCTCTAGTCTATAACACCTGCTATAGTCTATAACACCTGCTCTCTAGTCTATAACACCTGATCTCTAGTTTATAACACCTGCTCTAGTCTATAACACCATCTCTAGTCTATAACACCTACTCTCTAGTTTATAACACCTGCTCACTAGTCTATAACACCTGCTCTCTAGTCTATAACACCTGCTCTAGTCTATAACACCTACTCTCTAGTCTATAACACCTGCTCTAGTCTATAACACCTGCTCTCTAGTCTATAACACCTACTCTAGTCTATAACAACATCTCTAGTCTATAACACCTGGTCTCTAGTCTATAACACCTGGTCTCTATTCTATAACACCTACTCTAGTCTATAACACCTGGTCTCCAGTCTATAACACCTGGTTTCTAGTCTATAACACCTGCTCTCTAGTCTATAACACCTACTCTCTAGTTTATAACACATGCTTTCTAGTCTATAACACCTGGTCTCTAGTCTATAACACCTGCTCTAGTCTATAACACCTGCTCTCTAGTCTATAACACCTGCTCCAGTATATAACACCTGGTCTAGTCTATAACACCTGGTCTCTAGTCTATAACACCTGCTCTAGTCTATAACACCAGCTCTAGTCTATAACACCAGCTCTAGTCTATAACACCTACTCTAGTGTATAACACCTGCTCTAGTCTATAACACCTACTCTAGTCTATAACACCTGGTCTCTAGTCTATAACACCTACTCTAGTCTATAACACCTACTCAAGTCTATAACACCTGCTCTAGTCTATAACACCTGCTCTCTAGTCTATAACACCTGCTCTCTAGTCTATTACACCTGCTCTCTAGTCTATAACACCTGATCTAGTCTATAACACCTGGTCTCTAGTCTATAACACCTACTCTAGTCTATAACAACTGCTCTAGTCTATAACACCTGCTCTAGTCTATAACACCTGGTCTCTAGTCTATAACACCTGCTCTCTAGTCTATAACACCTGTTCTAGTCTATAACACCTGGTATCTAGTCTATAACACCTGCTCTCTAGTCTATAACACCTGCTCTAGCATATAACACCTGGTCTAGTCTATAAAACCTGGTCTCTAGTCTATAACACCAGCTCTAGTCTATAACACCTACTCTAGTGTATAACACCTACTCTGGTGTATAACACCTACTCTAGTCTATAACACCTGCTCTAGTCTATAACACCTGGTCTCTAGTCTATAACACCTGGTCTTGTGTATAACACCTGCTCTCTAGTCTATAACACCTGGTCTCTAGTCTATAACACCTGCTCTAGTCTATAACACCTGCTCTCTAGTCTATAACACCTGGTCTCTAGTCTATAACACCAGCTCTCCAGTCTATAACACCTAATCTAGTCTATAACACCTGCTCTAGTCTATAACACATGCTCTCTAGTCTATAACAACTGGTCTCTAGTCTATAACACCTGGTCTCTAGTCTATAACACCTGCTCTCTAGTCTATAACACCTGCTCTAGTCTATAACACCTACTCTCTAGTCTATAACACCTGCTCTAGTCTATAACACCTGGTCTCTAGTCTATAACACCTGCTCTAGTCTATAACACCTGCTCTAGTATATAACACCAGCTCTAGTCTATAACACCTACTCTAGTGTATAACACCTACTCTAGTATATAACACCTGGTCTCTAGTCTATAACACCTGGTCTCTAGTCTATAACACCTGCTCTAGTCTATAACACCTGCTCTAGTTTATAACACCAGCTCTAGTCTATAACACCTGGTCTCTAGTCTATAACACCTGGTCTAGTCTATAACACCTACTCTAGTATATAACACCTGGTCTCTAGTCTATAACACCTGGTCTCTAGTGTATAACACCTGCTCTCTAGTCTAAAACACCTACTCTAGTCTATAAGACCTGCCCTCTAGTCTATAACACCTGCTCTAGTCTATAACACCTACTCTCTACTCTATAACACCTACTCTCTAGTCTATAACACCTGCTCTAGTCTAAAACACATGGACTCTAGTCTATAACACCTGCTATAGTATATAACACCAGCTCTAGTCTATAACACCTGCTCTCTAGTCTATCACACCTACTCTAGTGTATAACACCTGCTCTAGTCTATAACACCTGCTCTCTAGTCTATAACACCTTGTCTCTAGTCTATAACACCAGCTCTCTAGTCTATAACACCTGGTCTCTAGTCTATAACACCTGCTATAGTCTATAACACCTGCTCTCTAGTCTATAACACCTGATCTCTAGTTTATAACACCTGCTCTAGTCTATAACACCATCTCTAGTCTATAACACCTACTCTCTAGTTTATAACACCTGCTCACTAGTCTATAACACCTGCTCTCTAGTCTATAACACCTGCTCTAGTCTATAACACCTACTCTCTAGTCTATAACACCTGCTCTAGTCTATAACACCTGCTCTCTAGTCTATAACACCTACTCTAGTCTATAACAACATCTCTAGTCTATAACACCTGGTCTCTAGTCTATAACACCTGGTCTCTATTCTATAACACCTACTCTAGTCTATAACACCTGGTCTCCAGTCTATAACACCTGGTTTCTAGTCTATAACACCTGCTCTCTAGTCTATAACACCTACTCTCTAGTTTATAACACATGCTTTCTAGTCTATAACACCTGGTCTCTAGTCTATAACACCTGCTCTAGTCTATAACACCTGCTCTCTAGTCTATAACACCTGCTCCAGTATATAACACCTGGTCTAGTCTATAACACCTGGTCTCTAGTCTATAACACCTGCTCTAGTCTATAACACCAGCTCTAGTCTATAACACCAGCTCTAGTCTATAACACCTACTCTAGTGTATAACACCTGCTCTAGTCTATAACACCTACTCTAGTCTATAACACCTGGTCTCTAGTCTATAACACCTACTCTAGTCTATAACACCTACTCAAGTCTATAACACCTGCTCTAGTCTATAACACCTGCTCTCTAGTCTATAACACCTGCTCTCTAGTCTATTACACCTGCTCTCTAGTCTATAACACCTGATCTAGTCTATAACACCTGGTCTCTAGTCTATAACACCTACTCTAGTCTATAACAACTGCTCTAGTCTATAACACCTGCTCTAGTCTATAACACCTGGTCTCTAGTCTATAACACCTGCTCTCTAGTCTATAACACCTGTTCTAGTCTATAACACCTGGTATCTAGTCTATAACACCTGCTCTCTAGTCTATAACACCTGCTCTAGCATATAACACCTGGTCTAGTCTATAAAACCTGGTCTCTAGTCTATAACACCAGCTCTAGTCTATAACACCTACTCTAGTGTATAACACCTACTCTGGTGTATAACACCTACTCTAGTCTATAACACCTGGTCTCTAGTCTATAACACCTACTCTAGTCTATAACACCTACTCTAGTCTATAACACCTACTCTCTAGTCTATAACACCTGCTCTAGTCTATAATACCTACTCTCTAGTCTATAACACCTGCTCTAGTCTATAACACCTACTTTCTAGTCTATAACACCTGGTCTAGTCTATAACACCTGCTCTAGTCTATAACACCTACTCTAGTCTATAACACCTACTCTAGTCTAAAACACCTGGTCTCTAGTCTAAAACACCTGGTCTCTAGTCTATAACACCTACTCTAGTCTATAACACCTACTCTCTAGTCTATAACACCTGCTCTAGTCTATAACACCTACTCTAGTCTATAACACCTGGTCTCTTGTCTATGACACCTGCTCCAGTCTATAAAATCTGGTCTCTAGTCTATAACACCTGCTCACTAGTCTATAACACCTGCTCTCTAGTCTATAACACCTGGTCTCTAGTCTATAACACCTACTCTCTAGTCTATAACACCTATTCTCTAGTCTATAACACCTGCTCTCTAGTCTATAACACCTGCTCTCTAGTCTATAACACCTGCTCTAGTCTATAACACCTACTCTCTAGTCTATAACACCTGGTCTCTAGTCTATAACACCTGGTCTCTAGTCTATAACACCTGGTCTCTAGTCTATAACACCTGCTCTCTAGTCTATAACACCTGCTCACTAGTCTATAACACCTGCTCACTAGTCTATAACACCTGCTCTAGTCTATAACACGTACTCTAGTGTATAACAACTGCTCTCTAGTCTATAACACCTACTATCTAGTCTAAAACACCTGCTCTAGTATATAACACCAGCTCTAGTCTATAACACCTGGTCCCTAGTATATAACACCTGCTCTAGTCTATAATACATGCTCTCTAGTCTATAACAACTGGTCTCTAGTCTATAACACCTGCTCTCTAGTCTATAGCACCTGCTCTAGTCTATAACACCTACTCTCTAGTCTATAACACCTGCTCTAGTCTATAACACCTGGTCTCTAGTCTATAACACCTGGTCTAGTCTATAACACCTGGTCTCTAGTCTACAACACCTGCTCTAGTCTATAACACCTACTCTAGTCTATAACACCTGCTCTAGTCTATAACACCTGGTCTCTAGTCTATAACACCTGCTCTAGTCTATAACACCTACTCTAGTGTATAACACCTACTCTAGTCTATAACACCTGCTCTAGTCTATAACACCTGGTATCTAGTATATAACACCTACTCTAGTCTAAAACACCTACTCTAGTCTATAACACCCACTCTCTAGTCTATAACACCTGCTCAAGTCTATAACACCTACTCTCTAGTCTATAACACCTGCTCTAGTCTATAACACCTGCTCTCTAGTCTATAGCACCTGCTCAAGTCTATAACACCTACTCTCTAGTCTATAACACCTGCTCTAGTCTATAACACCTACTCTAGTCTATAACACCCACTCTCTAGTCTATAACACCTGCTCTAGTCTATAACACCTACTCTCCAGTCTATAACACCTGCTCTAGTCTATAACACCTACTCTCTAGTCTATAACACCTGGTCTAGTTTATAACACCTGCTCTAGTCTATAACACCTACTCTAGTCTATAACACCTACTCTAGTCTATAACACCTGGTCTCTAGTCTATAACACCTATTCTAGTCTATAACACCTACTCTCTAGTCTATAACACCTGCTCTAGTCTATAACACCTACTCTAGTCTATAACACCTGGTCTCTTGTCTATGACACCTGCTCTAGTCTATAAAATCTGGTCTCTAGTCTATAACACCTGCTCACTAGTCTATAACACCTGCTCTCTAGTCTATAACACCTGGTCTCTAGTCTATAACACCTGCTCTCTAGTCTATAACACCTGCTCTCTAGTCTATAACACCTGCTCTAGTCTATAACACCTACTCTCTAGTCTATAACACCTGGTCTCTAGTCTATAACACCTGGTCTCTAGTCTATAACACCTGCTCTCTAGTCTATAACACCTGCTCACTAGTCTATAACACCTGCTCTCTAGTCTATAACACCTGCTCTAGTCTATAACACCTACTCTATTGTATAACAACTGCTCTCTAGTCTATAACACCTACTCTCTAGTCTATAACACCTGCTCTAGTCTATAACACCTACTCTCTAGTCTATAACACCTACTCAAGTCTATAACACCTGGTCTCTAGTCTATAACACCTGCTCTCTAGTCTATAACACCTGCTCTCTAGTCTATAACACCTGCTCTCTAGTCTAAAACACCTGCTCTAGTATATAACACCAGCTCTAGTCTATAACACCTGGTCCCTACTATATAATACCTGCTCTAGTCTATAATACATGCTCTCTAGTCTATAACAACTGGTCTCTAGTCTATAACACCTGCTCTCTAGTCTATAGCACCTGCTCTACTCTATAACACCTACTCTCCAGTCTATAACACCTGCTCTAGTCTATAACACCTGGTCTCTAGTCTACAACACCTGGTCTCTAGTCTATAACACCTACTCTAGTGTATAACATCTACTCTAGTCTATAACACCTGGTCCCTAGTCTATAACACCTACTCTAGTTTATAACACCTGCTCTCCAGTCTATCGCACCTGCTCTAGTCTATAACACCTACTCTCTAGTCTATAACACCAGCTCTAGTCTATAACACCTGGTCTCTAGTCTATAACACCTACTCTAGTCTATAACACCTGGTCTCTAGTCTATAACACCTGGTCTCTAGTCTATAACACCTGCTTTCTAGTCTATAACACCTGCTCACTAGTCTATAACACCTGCTCTCTAGTCTATAACACCTGCTCTAGTCTATAACACCTGCTCTAGTGTATAACAACTGCTCTCTAGTCTATAACACCTACTCTCTAGTCTATAACACCTGCTCTAGTCTATAACACCTACTCTCTAGTCTATAACACCTACTCTCTAGTCTATAACACCTGCTCTAGTCTATAACACCTGGTCTCTAGTCTATAACACCTGCTCTAGTCTATAACACCTACTCTAGTGTATAACATCTACTCTAGTCTATAACACCTGGTCCCTAGTCTATAACATCTACTCTAGTTTATAACACCTGCTCTCCAGTCTATAGCACCTGCTCTAGTCTATAACACCTACTCTCTAGTCTATAACACCTGCTCTAGTCTATAACACCTGGTCTCTAGTCTATAACACCTGCTCTAGTCTATAACACCTACTCTAGTGTATAACACCTACTCTAGTCTATAACACCTACTCTAGTCTATAACACCTGCTCTAGTTTATAACACCTACTCTCGTCTATAACACCTGCTCTAGTCTATAACACCTGCTCTCTAGTCTATAACACCTGCTCTCTAGTCTATAACAACTGGTCTCTAGTCTATAACACCTGGTCTCTAGTCCATAACACCTGCTCTCTAGTCTATAGCACCTGCTCTAGTCTATAACACCTACTCTCTAGTCTATAACACCTGCTCTAGTCTATAACACCTGGTTTCTAGTCTATAACACCTGCTCTAGTCTATAACACCTACTCTAGTGTATAACACCTACTCTAATCTATAACACCTGGTCTCTAGTCTATAACACCTGCTCTAGTCTATAACACCTGGTCTAGTCTATAACACCTGCTCTAGTCTATAACACCTGGTCTCTAGTCTATAACACCTGCTCTAGTCTATAACACCTGCTCTAGTTTATAACACCAGCTCTAGTCTATAACACCTGATCTCTAGTCTATAACACCTGCTCTAGTCTATAACACCTGCTCTAGTCTAAAACACCTACTCTCTGGTCTATAACACCTGCTATAGTCTATAAAACCTGCTCTCTAGTCTATAACACCTACTCTAGTCTATAACACCTACTCTCTAGTCTATAACACCTACTCTCTAGTCTATAACACCTACTCTCTAGTCTATAACACCTACTCTCTAGTCTATAACACCTGGTCTCTAGTCTATAACACATAGTCTCTAGTCTATAACACCTAATCTAGTCTATAACACCTACTCTCTAGTCTATAACACCTAATATCTAGTCTATAACACCTACTCTCTAGTCTATAACACCTGGTCTCTAGTCTATAACACCTGGTCTCTAGTCTATAACACCTACTCTCTAGTCTATAACACCTACTCTAGTCTATAACACCTGGTCTCTAGTCTATAACACCTGGTCTCTAGTCTATAACACCTGGTCTAGTCTATAACCCATGGTCTCTAGTCTATAACACCAGCTCTAGTCTATAACACCTGGTCTCTAGTCTATAACACCTGGTCTCTAGTCTATAACACCTGCTCTCTAGTCTATAACACCTGTTCTAGTCTATAACACCTGGTATCTAGTCTATAACACCTACTCTAGTGTATAACACCTGCTCTCTAGTCTATAACACCTACTCTAGTCTATAACACCTGCTCTCTAGTCTATAACACCTACTCTGGTGTATAACACCTGCTCTAGTCTATAACACCTGCTCTAGTCTATAACACCTGGTCTCTAGTCTATAACACCTGGTCTTGTGTATAACACCTGCTCTCTAGTCTATAACACCTGGTCTCTAGTCTATAACACCTGCTCTAGTCTATAACACCTGCTCACTAGTCTATAACACCTGGTCTCTAGTCTATAACACCAGCTCTCCAGTCTATAACACCTAATCTAGTCTATAACACCTGCTCTAGTCTATAACACATGCTCTCTAGTCTATAACAACTGGTCTCTAGTCTATAACACCTGGTCTCTAGTCTATAACACCTGCTCTCTAGTCTATAACACCTGCTCTAGTCTATAACACCTACTCTCTAGTCTATAACACCTGCTCTAGTCTATAACACCTGGTCTCTAGTCTATAACACCTGCTCTAGTCTATAACACCTGCTCTAGTATATAACACCAGCTCTAGTCTATAACACCTACTCTAGTGTATAACACCTACTCTAGTATATAACACCTGGTCTCTAGTCTATAACACCTGGTCTCTAGTCTATAACACCTGCTCTAGTCTATAACACCTGCTCTAGTTTATAACACCAGCTCTAGTCTATAACACCTGGTCTCTAGTCTATAACACCTGGTCTAGTCTATAACACCTACTCTAGTATATAACACCTGGTCTCTAGTCTATAACACCTGCTCTCTAGTGTATAACACCTGCTCTCTAGTCTAAAACACCTACTCTAGTCTATAAGACCTGCTCTCTAGTCTATAACACCTGCTCTAGTCTATAACACCTACTCTCTACTCTATAACACCTACTCTCTAGTCTATAACACCTGCTCTAGTCTAAAACACATGGACTCTAGTCTATAACACCTGCTATAGTATATAACAACAGCTCTAGTCTATAACACCTGCTCTCTAGTCTATCACACCTACTCTAGTGTATAACACCTGCTCTAGTCTATAACACCTGCTCTCTAGTCTATAACACCTGGTCTCTAGTCTATAACACCAGCTCTCTAGTCTATAACACCTGCTCTCTAGTCTATAACACCTGCTATAGTCTATAACACCTGCTCTCTAGTCTATAACACCTGCTCTCTAGTCTATAACACCTGCTCTAGTCTATAACACCATCTCTAGTCTATAACACCTACTCTCTAGTTTATAACACCTGCTCACTAGTCTATAACACCTGCTCTCTAGTCTATAACACCTGCTCTAGTCTATAACACCTACTCTCTAGTCTATAACACCTGCTCTAGTCTATAACACCTGCTCTCTAGTCTATAACACCTACTCTAGTCTATAACAACATCTCTAGTCTATAACACCTGGTCTCTAGTCTATAACACCTGGTCTCTATTCTATAACACCTACTCTAGTCTATAACACCTGGTCTCCAGTCTATAACACCTGGTTTCTAGTCTATAACACCTGCTCTCTAGTCTATAACACCTACTCTCTAGTTTATAACACATGCTTTCTAGTCTATAACACCTGGTCTCTAGTCTATAACACCTGCTCTAGTCTATAACACCTGCTCTCTAGTCTATAACACCTGCTCCAGTATATAACACCTGGTCTAGTCTATAACACCTGGTCTCTAGTCTATAACACCTGCTCTAGTCTATAACACCAGCTCTAGTCTATAACACCAGCTCTAGTCTATAACACCTACTCTAGTGTATAACACCTGCTCTAGTCTATAACACCTACTCTAGTCTATAAAACCTGGTCTCTAGTCTATAACACCTACTCTAGTCTATAACACCTACTCAAGTCTATAACACCTGCTCTAGTCTATAACACCTGCTCTCTAGTCTATAACACCTGCTCTCTAGTCTATTACACCTGCTCTCTAGTCTATAACACCTGATCTAGTCTATAACACCTGGTCTCTAGTCTATAACACCTACTCTAGTCTATAACAACTGCTCTAGTCTATAACACCTGCTCTAGTCTATAACACCTGGTCTCTAGTCTATAACACCTGCTCTCTAGTCTATAACACCTGTTCTAGTCTATAACACCTGGTATCTAGTCTATAACACCTGCTCTCTAGTCTATAACACCTGCTCTAGCATATAACACCTGGTCTAGTCTATAAAACCTGGTCTCTAGTCTATAACACCAGCTCTAGTCTATAACACCTACTCTAGTGTATAACACCTACTCTGGTGTATAACACCTACTCTAGTCTATAACACCTGGTCTCTAGTCTATAACACCTACTCTAGTCTATAACACCTACTCTAGTCTATAACACCTACTCTCTAGTCTATAACACCTGCTCTAGTCTATAATACCTACTCTCTAGTCTATAACACCTGCTCTAGTCTATAACACCTACTCTCTAGTCTATAACACCTGGTCTAGTCTATAACACCTGCTCTAGTCTATAACACCTACTCTAGTCTATAACACCTACTCTAGTCTAAAACACCTGGTCTCTAGTCTATAACACCTACTCTAGTCTAAAACACCTGGTCTCTAGTCTATAACACCTACTCTAGTCTATAACACCTACTCTCTAGTCTATAACACCTGCTCTAGTCTATAACACCTACTCTAGTCTATAACACCTGGTCTCTTGTCTATGACACCTGCTCCAGTCTATAAAATCTGGTCTCTAGTCTATAACACCTGCTCACTAGTCTATAACACCTGCTCTCTAGTCTATAACACCTGGTCTCTAGTCTATAACACCTACTCTCTAGTCTATAACACCTATTCTCTAGTCTATAACACCTGCTCTCTAGTCTATAACACCTGCTCTCTAGTCTATAACACCTGCTCTAGTCTATAACACCTACTCTCTAGTCTATAACACCTGGTCTCTAGTCTATAACACCTGGTCTCTAGTCTATAACACCTGGTCTCTAGTCTATAACACCTGCTCTCTAGTCTATAACACCTGCTCACTAGTCTATAACACCTGCTCACTAGTCTATAACACCTGCTCTAGTCTATAACACGTACTCTAGTGTATAACAACTGCTCTCTAGTCTATAACACCTACTATCTAGTCTAAAACACCTGCTCTAGTATATAACACCAGCTCTAGTCTATAACACCTGGTCCCTAGTATATAACACCTGCTCTAGTCTATAATACATGCTCTCTAGTCTATAACAACTGGTCTCTAGTCTATAACACCTGCTCTCTAGTCTATAGCACCTGCTCTAGTCTATAACACCTACTCTCTAGTCTATAACACCTGCTCTAGTCTATAACACCTGGTCTCTAGTCTATAACACCTGGTCTAGTCTATAACACCTGGTCTCTAGTCTACAACACCTGCTCTAGTCTATAACACCTACTCTAGTCTATAACACCTGCTCTAGTCTATAACACCTGGTCTCTAGTCTATAACACCTGCTCTAGTCTATAACACCTACTCTAGTGTATAACACCTACTCTAGTCTATAACACCTGCTCTAGTCTATAACACCTGGTATCTAGTATATAACACCTACTCTAGTCTATAACACCTACTCTAGTCTATAACACCCACTCTCTAGTCTATAACACTTGCTCTAGTCTATAACACCTACTCTCTAGTCTATAACACCTGCTCTAGTCTATAACACCTGCTCTCTAGTCTATAGCACCTGCTCAAGTCTATAACACTTACTCTCTAGTCTATAACACCTGCTCTAGTCTATAACACCTACTCTAGTCTATAACACCCACTCTCTAGTCTATAACACCTGCTCTAGTCTATAACACCTACTCTCCAGTCTATAACACCTGCTCTAGTCTATAACACCTACTCTCTAGTCTATAACACCTGGTCTAGTTTATAACACCTGCTCTAGTCTATAACACCTACTCTAGTCTATAACACCTACTCTAGTCTATAACACCTGGTCTCTAGTCTATAACACCTATTCTAGTCTATAACACCTACTCTCTAGTCTATAACACCTGCTCTAGTCTATAACACCTACTCTAGTCTATAACACCTGGTCTCTTGTCTATGACACCTGCTCTAGTCTATAAAATCTGGTCTCTAGTCTATAACACCTGCTCACTAGTCTATAACACCTGCTCTCTAGTCTATAACACCTGGTCTCTAGTCTATAACACCTGCTCTCTAGTCTATAACACCTGCTCTCTAGTCTATAACACCTGCTCTAGTCTATAACACCTACTCTCTAGTCTATAACACCTGGTCTCTAGTCTATAACACCTGGTCTCTAGTCTATAACACCTGGTCTCTAGTCTATAACACCTCCTCTCTAGTCTATAACACCTGCTCACTAGTCTATAACACCTGCTCTCTAGTCTATAACACCTGCTCTAGTCTATAACACCTACTCTAGTGTATAACAACTGCTCTCTAGTCTATAACACCTACTCTCTAGTCTATAACACCTGCTCTAGTCTATAACACCTACTCTCTAGTCTATAACACCTACTCAAGTCTATAACACCTGGTCTCTAGTCTATAACACCTGCTCTCTAGTCTATACACCTGCTCTCTAGTCTATAACACCTGCTCTCTAGTCTAAAACACCTGCTCTAGTATATAACACCAGCTCTAGTCTATAACACCTGGTCCCTACTATATAATACCTGCTCTAGTCTATAATACATGCTCTCTAGTCTATAACAACTGGTCTCTAGTCTATAACACCTGCTCTCTAGTCTATAGCACCTGCTCTACTCTATAACACCTACTCTCCAGTCTATAACACCTGCTCTAGTCTATAACACCTGGTCTCTAGTCTACAACACCTGCTCTAGTCTATAACACCTACTCTAGTGTATAACATCTACTCTAGTCTATAACACCTGGTCCCTAGTCTATAACACCTGCTCTAGTTTATAACACCTGCTCTCCAGTCTATCGCACCTGCTCTAGTCTATAACACCTACTCTCTAGTCTATAACACCAGCTCTAGTCTATAACACCTGGTCTCTAGTCTATAACACCTACTCTAGTCTATAACACCTGGTCTCTAGTCTATAACACCTGGTCTCTAGTCTATAACACCTGCTTTCTAGTCTATAACACCTGCTCACTAGTCTATAACACCTGCTCTCTAGTCTATAACACCTGCTCTAGTCTATAACACCTGCTCTAGTGTATAACAACTGCTCTCTAGTCTATAACACCTACTCTCTAGTCTATAACACCTGCTCTAGTCTATAACACCTACTCTCTAGTCTATAACACCTACTCTCTAGTCTATAACACCTGCTCTAGTCTATAACACCTGGTCTCTAGTCTATAACACCTGCTCTAGTCTATAACACCTACTCTAGTGTATAACATCTACTCTAGTCTATAACACCTGGTCCCTAGTCTATAACACCTACTCTAGTTTATAACACCTGCTCTCCAGTCTATAGCACCTGCTCTAGTCTATAATACCTACTCTCTAGTCTATAACACCTGCTCTAGTCTATAACACCTGGTCTCTAGTCTATAACACCTGCTCTAGTCTATAACACCTACTCTAGTGTATAACACCTACTCTAGTCTATAACACCTACTCTAGTCTATAACACCTGCTCTAGTTTATAACACCTACTCTCGTCTATAACACCTGCTCTAGTCTATAACACCTGCTCTCTAGTCTATAACACCTGCTCTCTAGTCTATAACAACTGGTCTCTAGTCTATAACACCTGGTCTCTAGTCCATAACACCTGCTCTCTAGTCTATAGCACCTGCTCTAGTCTATAACACCTACTCTCTAGTCTATAACACCTGCTCTAGTCTATAACACCTGGTTTCTAGTCTATAACACCTGCTCTAGTCTATAACACCTACTCTAGTGTATAACACCTACTCTAATCTATAACACCTGGTCTCTAGTCTATAACACCTGCTCTAGTCTATAACACCTGGTCTAGTCTATAACACCTGCTCTAGTCTATAACACCTGGTCTCTAGTCTATAACACCTGCTCTAGTCTATAACACCTACTCTCTGGTCTATAACACCTGCTATAGTCTATAAAACCTGCTCTCTAGTCTATAACACCTACTCTAGTCTATAACACCTACTCTCTAGTCTATAACACCTACTCTCTAGTCTATAACACCTACTCTCTAGTCTATAACACCTACTCTCTAGTCTATAACACCTGGTCTCTAGTCTATATCACATAGTCTCTAGTCTATAACACCTAATCTAGTCTATAACACCTACTCTCTAGTCTATAACACCTAATCTCTAGTCTATAACACCTACTCTCTAGTCTATAACACCTGGTCTCTAGTCTATAACACCTGGTCTGTAGTCTATAACACCTACTCTCTAGTCTATAACACATACTCTAGTCTATAACACCTGGTCTCTAGTCTATAACACCTGGTCTCTAGTCTATAACACCTGGTCTAGTCTATAACCCCTGGTCTCTAGTCTATAACACCAGCTCTAGTCTATAACACCTGGTCTCTAGTCTATAACACCTACTCTAGTCTATAACACCAGCTCTAGTCTATAACACCTGGTCTCTAGTCTATAACACCTACTCTAGTCTATAACACCTGGTCTCTAGTCTATAACACCTGGTCTCTAGTCTATAACACCTGGTCTCTAGTCTATAACACCTACTCTAGTCTATAACACCTGCTCTAGTCTATAACACGCTACTCTAGTCTATAACACCTGGTCTAGTCTATAACACCTGCTCTAGTCTATAACACCTGCTCTAGTCTATAACACCTACTCTAGTCTATAACACCTGGTCTCTAGTCTATAAAACCTGGTCTAGTCTATAACACCTGCTCTACATTGTCTTCCTTTAGAGTGTGTTTTCCTTTAGAGTGTGTCTCTCCTACGTGTCGCTCGTCTTGTAGGATGTTTTGTAAGTTAATAATTTTCGGTAAGATTAACTCTGACTCTTTTGAGGATGAAAGGGGATTCAGTGGACGATGTCTCCTTGGTAACATCTTGTAATGTTAGGACAGCGTATTGTAGCCAGACTTCTTTTTAGCTAAACCCATGAGTGTTTACGAGTTATCAGGCAGCTCTGTGCCAGACAGCCATCCCGCTAGCTGAAGTAAAACAACGAACCGCTCTTTAGTCTACATATAAATGATGTCATCCCGAAAGAGCACGGAGATGAATGATGTCATCCCTGAAGAGCACGGAGATGAATGATGTCATCCCTGAAGAGCACGGAGATGAAAAGATGACATCCCTAAAGAGCACGGTGATGAATGATGTCATCCCTGAAGCACACGGCGATGAATGATGTCATCCCTGAAGCACACGGAGATGAATGATGTCATCCGTGAAGCACACGGAGATGAATGATGTCATCCCTGAAGCACATATAGGTGTTCAATAGCATTTTACAGTTTACATGCACCTATAGGTGTTCAATAGCATTGTACAGTTTACATGCACCTATAGGTGTTCAATAGCATTGTATAGTATACATGCACCTATAGGTGTTCAATAGCATTGTACAGTATACATGCACCTATAGGTGTTCAATAGCATTGTACAGTATACATGCACCTATAGGTGTTCAATAGCATTGCATTGTATACATGCACCTATAGGTGTTCAATAGCATTGTACAGTATACATGCACCTATAGGTGTTCAATAGCATTGTACAGTTTACATGCACCTATAGGTGTTCAATAGCATTGTACAGTATACATGCACCTATAGGTGTTCAATAGCATTGTACAGTATACATGCACCTATAGGAATCCAATAGCATTGTACAGTATACATGCACCTATAGGTGTTCAATAGCATTGTACAGTATACATGCACCTATAGGTGTTCAATAGCATTGTACAGTTTACATGCACCTATAGGTGTTCAATAGCATTGCATTGTATACATGCACCTATAGGTGTTCAATAGCATTGTACAGTATACATGCACCTATAGGTGTTCAATAGCATTGTACAGTATACATGCACCTATAGGTGTTCAATAGCATTGTACAGTATACATGCACCTATAGGTGTTCAATAGCATTGTACAGTTTACATGCACCTATAGGTGTTCAATAGCATTGCATTGTATACATGCACCTATAGGTGTTCAATAGCATTGCATTGTATACATGCACCTATGGGTGTTCAATAGCATTGCATTGTATACATGCACCTATAGGTGTTCAATAGCATTGTACAGTATACATGCACCTATAGTTGTTCAATAGCATTGTACAGTATACATGCACCTATAGGTGTTCAATAGCATTGTACAGTATACATGCACCTATAGGTGTTCAATAGCATTGCATTGTATACATGCACCTATAGGTGTTCAAGTTGGCAGTGTACATTTCACACACATGCCATTACATTAATTACATTTTTATGTAAAGGCATCTGAAAATAAGTAAAGATTCTAGCTACTTTCACAAGGTAATTTTTTTACCTCCATCTTGTGAAGAAAAAGAGGAAACCCTTTACCTAGCTTCCTTTCCATCCACGTTAGATTCATATCACCAGAACCAGAGAAGACTCCAGTATGAGCCAGTCCTCTGGGGGATGTAAATTACACTGACTACTTTCAGAATGGTCTTGTTTTATTGCATATTCTGTCGTTAAGTTTAATGTCAAAGTGATCATGGTTATATTTATCATATAAGGTGGGGAATAAGACTGGTGTCAGAGCAATAAAAAAGTAAGAGAACTAGCATATTGATGGATAAAAGAGAGAAGGAGAGAAAGAGCGAGAGGGGGGGGCAGAGAGAAAGATAGGGAGAGAGAGACGGAGAGAGAGACAGAAAGAGAGAGAGACAGAGAGAGAGAGAGAGAGAGACAGAGAGAGACAGAGACAGAGAGAAAGAAAGAGAGAGAGACAGAGAGAGAGACAGAGAGAGAGAGAGAGAGAGAGAGAGAGAGAGAGAGAGAGACAGAGACAGAGACAGAGATAGAGAGACAGAGACAGAGATAGAGAGACAGAGGAGACTGACTAACCCCATTAATTTACTCTGACTTAATTCCTTCTTTATTGTTTAATTTCAACTGTCTGTGATGTAATTAGAAGGTAATTATGTTTCTAAAGCATGTAGTCTTTGTACCTCGTGTGCCACATATGAAACAAGCTAAAACTCATATCTTATGCAATACTTGTAACAATGTCCACTACAGCATCAAGAAAGCACCAAACCTGTTCACCTGGTGAACATTTGAGAAAGTTTTAAAATCGCACGACACCCCCCCCCCCTTCCTCCCTCCTCTTTACAATCACAAACACTTGTTCACATCTCTAGCCTCTGTCTCCATGCTTTCTGCTGTCTGACAGGTGTGAGAACAGGCTGCTGTTAGCCTGTAATTGGTGTGGCAGCAGTTTGTCAGCTCCATGGATAAATTGGATCCGATGTACTTTTGTCTTTCACATGTTTCCAGTACAAGGAAGGTAATTCTCTGGAGGTATTTACAATCCCTCGTGCTCGGAGATTGGCCATGTCTGAAAGCTGTTCACCTAACACCAATCTTTGACGTTTTCACCTCCATGTACAAAATTAGAACCTGTGGAGTCAATTCATTTGAGAGATATAGTGATAGAAAAAGGCCCTCTCAACTGACGACAGTAAAGTAAAGACAAAAGTATAATTTAACCAATTTGGTATTTTATTCTCAAGTTCTATAAGAGAACCTCACACCACCTTTAGACTATCCATCAACTAACCCTTATCCCATCCTCTAACCCTAACCTTACAATCTAACCCTTATCCTACAATCTAACCCTTAATCTAACCCTTACCTTACAATCTAACCATTATCCTACAATCTAACCCTTAATCTAACCCTTACCCTACAATCTAACCCTTACCCTATAATCTAACCCTTACCTTACAATCTAACCCTTATCCCTTCCTCTAACCCTAACCATACAATCTAACCCTTATCCTACAATCTAACCCTTAATCTAACCTTTACCCTACAATCTAACCCTTATTCTACAATCTAACCCTTATTCTACAATCTAACCCTAACCTTACAATCTAACCCTTATCCTACAATCTAACCCTTAATCTAACCCTTACCTTACAATCTAACCCTTACCCTATAATCTAACCCTTACCTTACAATCTAAACCTTATCCCTTCCTCTAACCCTAACCTTACAATCTAACCCTTATCCTACAATCTAACCCTTAATCTAACCTTTACCCTACAATCTAACCCTTATTCTACAATCTAACCCTAACCTTACAATCTAACCCTTATCCTACAATCAAACCCTTAATCTAACCCTTACCCTACAATCTAACCCTTACCCTACAATCTAACCCTAACCTTAAACTAACCCTTATCCTACAATCTAACCCTTATCCCATCCTCTAACCCTAACCTTAAACTAACCCTTACCCTACAAATCTAACCCTTATCCCATCCTCTAACCCTTAATCTAACCCTTACCCTACAATCTAACCCTATAATCTAACCCTTAATCTAACCCTTAATCTAACCCTTAATCTAACCCTTACCCTACAATCTAACCCTTACCCTACAATCTAACCCTTAATCTAACCCTTACCTTACAACTAACCCTTACCCTACAATCTAACCCTTACATTACCATCTAACCCTTACTCTACAATCTAACCCTTACCCCTACAATCTAACCTTTACCCTACAATCTA